>NC_092021.1:2067500-2177500 GCF_042242105.1 Pempheris klunzingeri
TGGTCATCGCCAACAAGCAGGACCTGCCCAAAAGTCTCCCCGTGGCCGACATCGAGAAGCAGCTGGCACTGCACGAGCTCACCCCCTCCACCACCTACCACATCCAACCTGCCTGCGCCATAATAGGAGAGGGGCTTCACGAGGGCATGGACAAACTGTACGAGATGATCCTGAAGAGGAGGAAGTCCTTAAAACAGAAGAAGAAGCGGTAACAGCTGCTGATTCTGTGCTGGAGTCTCATTTACTGTGAGGAATCCGGGTTCCTGCCATGTTGCCCTAAACAAGTTGACTTTGCAGTGATTTATTCCATTTAAAATAAAAACAATTCTCTTTTTGGATGAATAGAAAGCTTCTGCACACACAGGGAGCCTGCAGGAGAGCGAACACACAAAATAACCAAAAAGACAGATAAAGAAACTTGAACTGACTCTGGAGATCAGGAACGGCTGGAACCGTTTCTCTGCTGCTTTGTCCTGGACGTTGAACACAGCTGGGTTCTGGAGAAGAAGCTCCTGCTGTAGCTCACTGATGACTCTTTATTTCCACCCACAGGAGGGCTGCTGTGGAGACAAGTTTGATTTTGCACCAGGCTGGGGGTCACTGGTGCCCCCCGCCTTTTGTTTTTCCGGGGGGAGGGGGGGCAGACATCAGTGTTTGATTATGGATGTCATGCTGACTGTTTTTTTTTTGGAGCATTGAAGTAGCCTTTCCTCTGTGACTGAAGACAGAGTGTCCACTACTTTGCACTTTTCATTTCCTAACCAACAGTAGAGAACCACACTGTATTACTAGAGGAGCAGATCCAGGGGGTTTATGTACTAAGAAGCCAAAATTGAAGTATTTTTTGAATATTAAAAGATTTAAAATCCACGATTTGGGTGACTGTTGTTCATTTCATGCGGGGGGAGAGGTGGTGACGGTGATGTGAAGGTTACACTGCAACAGGAAGTGGCACGGTATGGATCTGTGAAGTGCTGACCCAGCTGGTTTCTTTCTCCAGATGCACACAGTTGTGGATCACAGCCAGAGGTCACAGAGGCCTTGCAGAGTGTTAACGGTAGGAGAAGCTCAGCAAAAGACTTCTGTGTTAGAGAAAAGCCTGAGTGCGTTTGGGAAATGTATGGATCTGCACTGCAGTGCCGTGTGTGTGTGTGTGTTTTCTGCTTCACAACGGGGTTTAAAGCAGCGACCAAAGTGGACCTGAACTCACCAGTGTGTTAGAGCTGTGCCACTTCTCACTCGCTCTGTAGTTTTGGACAGACTGGGCCCACACAGTTCCCTCAGAGTGCTGAGTAAGAGTTCAAACCCCCAACTGACAAATGAGCACGTCTTGTTTTGTCCGAGCAACGGTCCCAAAGGTGTTCAGTTTGATATGACAGAGGCTGAAGGAACCCAGGAAAGTACCCATGTTTCAGCCAGCTGCAGAAGGTGCTGCGTGGTAAAAGCTGAAACCACAAATGTCTATTAACAACGCTGGCGATGCTCTATAGGAACTGTGAGGTTATCGTAGAATAGTGCACTCCCTCCCCCCAGCCATCAGAGTCTAATATTCAATAAGAGGTCATAATTGCTGTTAAATACATTTATACTGTTACATGCACTAATATCAAGAATCCATCCAGAGATCTAATTAGTAGTCAGACACTCTCCTTTAACACCGACATCTAGACTTCACTTAAAAGACTAATAAAAGTCTAATTTCTGTAACTAGGCAGCATGTAAACAGTGTAATGCTCCAAATTAAAACATGTTTCAAGTCAAGGACTAATAAAACCAAGTTGTTGCTGTTTCACGGACGCCCCCAGAAAAAAAAGTTCACATTGAAGGATGTTGTCAAATGAAGTAGTTTCCCCACAAAAAGAACAGAAAGAGCCTCGACAAACCAGGACTCCCCGTTGCCACGGCAACAGCACAGCAGAACCAACCCAGTCCACCCTGATTTAAGAGGCAGATGTCCCCTCCTGCAGTGGTTTGCTGTGTTCACCCTGATGAGAAGTCACAAATATTTAATATCTCCTTTATTCATTCCATCAACTTAACGTCTGATCAAAAGCAGAAAAGAAGTCGTGCAGTGCACCTCACTGCTGTCTCTGTCTTCAACCATGTCACCGTGGCAAAGGCACTGCCCAGCTTCACCCACTGTCCCACCACAGAGGAGAGGACCCTGGACCCTGGACTCACCTGATCTACTTTTGTGTTTGAAGTTTATTCTTATTCTTTTGGAGCTGTGTGGAACAAAAAGCTATTTCCCCCTGAGGATTATTAACCCTTTCATGCATGAATCATGATAACCTCAGTGTTTTTATTCATCTTTAGGCTGAAAAACAAGATTGGAACTTTTTTTTTCAACCCAAATTTTATAAAGATATATTAAATGTCCCGTAGTTGGAATATAGCCAGTGATGCATGATGTACACTTCAGTGGACATGTGATTAATCATAATTTCCTGGAAAATTGCATGACTCCTCAGATGTTACTTGATGTCCCCATATTTTTCTCACCTGTAAGGGTCTCTTTTTCTAGAAGGTTTGGACAGAAAAAAATGAGCAACTTGGTGTTTCTGGATGTCTGTCCACCATCTTGGTTTCACTCTTTTTTTTTTCCACTTGCAATGGCTTCCCACTGAGTATCAGTGTATGAGATGATGCAGTAGCATCCACTGTAGTGGCTGATGTGCAACTATGCCATCAAAAACTCATGCATATACAAGAAAACAGCTTTTTAATAGCTGCACACTGTAGTGAGCTCTATGCATGAAAGGGTTAAAGGAATTCTGATTCTGATTCTGATTCTGATTCTGATTCTGATTCTGGGCAGTTCTACAGCATCTTACCTATTCTGTATCACACTGCTGTAGCTTTTCATTAAAGCTACACAGTGTTTGCTCTCAGTAAAAGACTTTCACAGGAGTCCTGTGTTTGTCATGCCTGTACTGTTCTTTCAAATATTCTGGACATTTTGTACATTATTTCCCTTCAAATTCAGCCTGAAATATTTGGCGCCTTTGGAAATTCAGGGGTTCAATCCAGGATAAAACGGTGTGAGTTCTTTTTTCTGAATCCAGCTCTGGTGAATCATCATTTATCTTCAGCCTCAGTCAGTGTTTACTTGCCACCAGCGGGGTTCAGCTGAAGGTCAGTCACTGGAGGGCTGTGGGTGAAGTAAAGACCGTCTCATATCTGACGGACTGTTTTCTGAATGTAAAAAAAGTTTCTTTGCCTTACGCTCCTTATCCTGCACCAATAATTGTCTCTAGAAAGCTATCAGGATGTGGACAACCTGAACCTCTGAATATGCTTCTCTTTAAGCTCCAAACCCTGTTGTCTCCTTCCAGCTGGTGCCAGCACAGTAACAACAGAGCCGCTCTTCCTTTGACCCATCTGTCAGTTTGAAACCTGCCGAAAAATCTCAGCAGGCCACTTGTGTGACCTACACGAGTGGCCTAAAAAAACCAAGGGCCTCCAAATATACTCGGCCTCCGGAGGAACTGTCCCTGCTCATGTTGAAGGAAACCAGGTCTGAGTTTAGTCAGCTCAGCACAGTAGCTGCAGAAAAGACCAACGAAGAAACAAAACACACTGTTTTCTGATCTGATGGTCAGATGATCTGAACTTCTGTTTAGGTACAAGAACCACTTTGTGGAGGTTTCCTGGATCAGACAGCACGATGCTTCACTTTGATGAGATGGCCACTGGGCCAGATTAGACGATTACAGAGTCAGAATCTGGCAGTGACTTGGCCAGGAGACATGACAGAGCACACAATGGACCCAAACCTTGAATATTAGTTGTAGCTTGTGTTTGGGTCAGATAATTCATTTAGCAGCTGACAGTGATAGCTGCTGAGTACAAAGACGGATTAAGTCAAACACAATTTGTTACTTTGTAACTTGAGATTTCAAGTCCGAATAAGTTTCAGAATGCATTTCTTTCCCCTCCTTCTCCTCCTCCTCCTCCTCCTCCTCCTCCTCCTCCTCCTCCTCCTCCTCCTCCTCTCCTTTCCAATTATCTACTTACAGCAGGGACAGAGCCGTCTCTGCAGGAACAAAACAAAGTGCTGATTGCAGAGCAGCGTGTCTTTGTGCTTCTTCAATCACTGCAGAAATTAAAAGATAATAAGCCGACACTGTAAATGCTTTCAACCTGAACAGCCGGCTTTGCTAAGGGTCTTTTTTATTGTCCCCTGTGGGCTCCAGCATTGGGGGAAACATGAATTCCATCCTGCATGTCTGTTAGTCTGAGCTGCTTCAGCCTTGGTTAACCCATTGTGGGATGAGTGACTGAGTGAATGAGATGATTTGGATGAAATGAGGATGGTGCAGGTCATTTAACGTTGTAGTAGTGACATGTTGTGAACATGTGAGCACATTTTGTGGACATTCAACTGAGGGAATCTTTGTATATACACAACATAGGAAATAGGAATATTACTGTAAATCCGTTTTTTGCCATAAAGCAGTGCAATCACTTGTAACCAGCGCACAAATGGTCTACACGTTTTCAGATTTCCCTCTGTGTTTTGGCCTCATCAACACACAACTAGCTTAAAGTGCAGATTTCAAAACTCTGGTTTCCGTGTATCTGTGGGGACCTGTAAAACAGAGAGATTTAGAAATGATCATCACGTCAATAGGCACATGTCCATTGTTGAACCTAAAGATTTTTAGGGCTGACTAACTTTGAAAAAGACTGAAGTCACTGTGAACAGACTTTCAGGAGACTCGCTAACCCAGCAGCACTAATACAGAGACAAGCCATAAAGCACCGCTCCACAGCGGCACTCTCTACACTTTGAATATCTAAATGTCTTACTCCAAGAATATAATATGACCCCACATACTCCAAATATAATATCAGCAAAAGGAATATTTATATGTTCAGGCAAATATGGTACAACAAGAAATATTAAAGGGGCATGCCACGGATTCTACACATCAACACCAGTTGACTCATCATGGCAGGTTCTGCTGAGCCTTTGGACACTGATGTTTATTGTCTTCTGCGGCTCTTGAGGATGTCTTGTCTTTTCCTCGTGTTTAAAACATGCATGCGATGAAGTAATTGACAGAGAAGCAAAAAGAAATGTTTGGTGAATCACTTTGAGGTTATGAAATTGCAGACCAATGACTCCAGCTGTCAGATAAATGTAGAGGAGTAAAAAGTCGAAGACTCTGAAGTGCAAATGTTTAGCTGAGAACACTGGCTCAGTTACTTCACATCTCTGGTTTCACGTTGAGACTTGAGTGTGTGGGACGTGGATCACGGAGAGCTGCTGTCTCTGGTGGATCAGCTCCTTCTTGCTCCTGCAGCTGTTATTGTGTGTTCGGAGGGTTGATAAGCTGCGCTTTGTTCGGGTGTCCCTGGCATATATAGGTCACGCTGCCGTTGTTCCGCCTCCTCTCTACTGTATGTGCTGCATGTGTGGGTATGTGTCATTGTTTTCTCATCAATATACAACAGCAGCAGATCCCCTTTCTATGGGTGGGTAAAGCTGCTGTCAAGTGATAACTCTGCCATCTCCAACAGCGTGAATACAAGACAGCATGGTCAAACCCAAAACCTATAGCCAAGTTATTTCACCACATTTAGAGACTTAAGTGATTGAGCTTAATGGACTGCTATATATATTCCCTTTTTTTTTTTTTTGGTGTCTTAATGAGAACATTTTGGAACAGTCTGGTGATTGCCTGAGGCAGCAGCTGCCAAACAGGCACTAAAAGTGCTTGTTTTGCCACTGACTAAAAAGTAAGATCCTTTTTGTTTAACCAGAAGCAGCTGTTATATTGCTCTTCAAAGCCAAAGACTTCATTGACAAAAACAGTAATTTTACCTCGCAGAACAACAGAACAAACTAGAGACCAGCAGCTCCCTTGTTCTGTGAGGTAAAATGACTGTTTAGGTTAATGGAGTCTGGTACCTGTCAAACACAGGTGTTGCTAACAGTGTTTATTTCATGTGCAGGTGTTTAGGTTGGGCCTGGATACTGGGCATGCTGGCTCCATGGGACATTAATAAGATTAGTTCCACCTGTGACAATTGAGATAATCTGTATCCCAATTCCAAATAAGATTAATTGCTTAATTCTAAGCAGGTTTGAGTGAAACAATTCATCCATCCATCCATTATCTATACCGCTTATCCTATCCCAGCTGACTTCGGGCGAGAGGCGGGGTACACCCTGGACTGGTCGCCAGCCAATCGCAGGGCTACAGGCAATTTAGAGTTACCAATTAACCTAATGTGCATGTCTTTGGATTGTGGGAGGAAGCCGGAGTACCCGGAGAGAACCCACGCCAGCATGGGGAGAACATGCAAACTCCACGCAGAAAGACCCCAGGGTTCAAACCAGGGTTTGAACCCCGGACCTTCTTGCTGTGAGGCAACAGTGCTAACCACAGCACCACCATGCCGCCCTTGAAACAATTCAATATGGTCAAAAAGAAAAGAAAAGTAATCTGTCATAGTAGGAGATGATTGGAAATAAAAAATGTAGCGTAACATTTCAAACAAATATTTTGTCTGCTTTTTGTTTGAGTGCCATGAAAATCCCCTTGTCACAGTCTTATTCTCAAAGTTCTTCAAGCAGGCTGTTGCTTGTTTCACGAACAGAGGACACTGGAACTTGTAAACGTCAGGAGTAAATACAAGCAATGGGGATCAATGATTGGTTGTTAAGTGTGCATTCAAATTTTTCTTTCTGACTCTCGACTCTGGACACACTGAGAAATACCATTGACTGCTTAAGGTGGAAGAATTAAGGTCTGCCCGAAAAGTGTTGGTGCTGACAACACAGTTTATAATAGCAAACATCTTTTAAATGGAATGAAATGAACGTATCTCTCTCTCTCTACATAAAATGTATACAAAACATATCTAACTTCGTGATTAAAACATTTTGTGTTTATGTTTAGGCACCAACAAAAGCTGATTAAAGTTGAAGGTAAGTATTGACAGTCGATGTCTTATGGGCAAGATGAGTCTTTTTAACATGTAACTGACCAACACACCAACATGGCACCTGTTTGACTGGAACAAATCAGCGAACAGGATCCAGGCAGCAGTTAGAGTTCATGTCAAAACATACTGTAACTGGTAACAGACAGACAGTAACAGACGGTGAGCATATAAAGTCCATCTCTAGGTTGTCCACAGACATTTACGCCTTTTCAACACCAAACAAAAATGCAAAAATTGCTGCTGGTTTTTGACAACACAGATGCCCAGTGCAAAAGGGATCACAGTCTTTGGTGCTTTGACAAGTTGGACACAAATGTGAGCACTTCTCCGTGCTGACTTTTACTCTACTAATAGATCTCGGAAAGTGGAATCACGTTGATCTAAAAGGTAGAGCTGTGACATGCAGCACATTGCATTTCATCTCTTATGTATGTTTGTAGACTGTGAGGTAATACAGAGAGGCAGGAGGTTTTCCACACATTGTGCTGTGAGGGTTCATTCTGTCTGTGCTGCGATGTGTTCAGCAGCAGACTGAAGAATGTGTCGCCCTGCTGCTGCAGTTTAGTCTGGGAGCAGAAACATGCCTCTATATGGAGATGAGGCCTTCAGGGACAAACCAACACTGCAAGTCCAGACCATTCATCTTGGCAACAGGACTCATCTTCCCCCAGTGCCACACACACACACACACACACACACACACAGAGGAAATGATAATCCGTTCTTTTCGCTTCCTGCTTTGTAAAGTGTAGATGAATTATGCATTTTATCGGATGACAAAAGAGGCCTGTCAGACTCTGCATAATCGAAGAGCAGCTCAGTGTGGCTGCCAGCGGACATCCATCATCTGTGGGGAGAAAAAACACACATGCACGGTCACATTTTCTGTTCACACAGCAGCTGAAAGTGAACAAAAACGTGGTTTTGGACCGGGGGTTAATTTTAAATATGAGAAGCCTTTGTTATTACACATTGACTTGCTTTGATTTTCTTCAGATTTTTCTCTGAACTAAAAGTTCAATATCAACAAAGTAAAAAAGGCTCAATAATCATAATTTCAGATCAAATAACTGTGACAAATTCAACTAATAGCAGATGGAAAAGAGATTTTAGATGTAATTCTGGTGTGTCATTGTGTCTTACCACTACATGTTTTTGTTGGCATACCTTTAACATTTCACTGAACACATCTGCAAAGAAGCAAAATATATGTAGTGAACATTTTACAGACGTATTTAAAAAGGCGACAGTGGCTGCTGACACGATAACAAATTCACTCCGTTTGTTTATAAGATTTATTGGTGGTGTCGACTCCTCTTACGACATGTTTACAGTCATCATGGTGATTTTATTGAAACATTATAGACTTTCCTCTAATAGGTATTCCACAATTATCAAAAGTTAGTTTTAAAACACAGATTTGCCACTTTGGAGCACGCAAAGTCTTGTTTGTCTTACTCTCTTATTTCCCCACATGCCCTCCTGTTTTGAGCTTATTTGGGAGTTCCTTACAGTCTGACTGAAAGCTGCTGTCAGTGGCACTCAGTCCTGTAAACTCCACCCAGTCAGTTCTTGGGGGCTCAAGGACGGGGTGGACTTATTGGTGCCCACAGACTTCAAACAGGAACCAGGCTTCTGTGGTTGAAATACAGGAAATGTTGCTGAGCTTCTCAAAATGTTCCTTGGCTTGTGAAAAAAGAGCCATAATATAACTGAGCAGGTGGCAGCAGGAGAAGTGGAGGAGGACGTGCATAATGATGGTGACGATGGAGTCAAATGCACATTCTGGTGCAGCATGTTTGCTTTGAATTTGGGGTAAAATCTCTCAGCAGCAACATTTGTTTTGAGTATTGGGTTTTGCAACAGCTGTTTGTTAATGCAGAGGTCTCTGTCTCACATTATTAATAATTCACTGCTCCTCCAGAAAGTGAAGAGTACAAGACGAATTGGAGATTAGTTTTGTGTTGGATTATGAATAAGTTACCTCAGCTTTGAGGTGGTGACTTTGATGTTGGAGTGTGCACAGGAGAGTAAGGGTTATCTGGAAGTCAGATGAAGGTTTGTTAAAGTGGATCAGCAGGGGGGGATCTCCCAGCCTCCCTGCCCAGCCAGCACCCAGCAGACAAACAGAAAAGGCTTCCTTCTTACAGGGGGACCGTCTTTCAGATGGAAATGCAGCAGACTTTTTGTTGCCCCAGTTTTTGTTCGCTCTCTGAGCCTCCTCCCACTCACCGTCTCGGTGTTTCTTTCTCCTCTGTTCTTATTTCTGTCATCCTAGGGCTTCTTACAAAATCTATTGCTATCTCTCAGTGTCAGTTCTGTTGTTCTGAAGGCTGGCACTAACTCACTGTTGCTCTGATTTACAAAAAGAATGCAGAACTAGTCGTTACATCAAGCCACAGATCCCAGGTACCTCCAGGTCTACCTAGGAATGTTAAGAAAGGGATCAGATGCTTTCAGTGCACCATCAGAGCCAAACACAGGGAGTTTTGTTGAAGAATTTATTCAGTTTGATTGGTCTGCACCAGGGCATAGTTTGACACTTGAACAACTCTCCGGTTGATAGTGTCTCCTTCTCCAGTTGGGATTAATAAAGTGCTGCGACTAGAATGATACATTTAGCTTTAGAGGATCTAGTTCTCCTTCACTTGGGGCAGCAAATCACACCCAAAATACATTGTATACAAGCCAGCTTCCTCTGCAGGGTGTCTGGTATCAGCCTTAGAGACAGGGTGAGGAGCTCAACCATGTGGAGGAAGCTCGAGTAGCGCCATCACTCCTTTGTGTCGGACCCAGAACAAGCTGGTCTCATCTGGCTTCGGACCACCTCGGGATCCCCCAGGAGGAGCTGAAAACCATCGCTGGGTAGGGGGACACCTGGACTACTTTGCTTAGTTTGCTGCCACTGCAACCAGGTCCTGGATAGGAGGCAGAAAATGGATGGAGGGATTCCATTTTCTGCTTTTTTGAAACACCCATTAGCACGGTCAAACACTGACGCTTTGCCACGCCCCTTTGGTGTCTGATACTGATTCAAAAGGCACCCTTTAGCATCTGTATAAGACAAAGGGTGCACTGGAGCTTTGTCATTATAGTAACAATGATAAACATGAGGTCAACATTCTGAAACAGTTGCAGTTTCGTTTAAACTGAACTGAAACTATGTGGTTAGGTTTAGGAACAGTGATCTTCTGGGTCAAAATCCCGTGTTTAACACATCCACCCTCCCCAACCTCCTCCATACGCAGACTTTGTCACTCTTTATACTACAGTGCCTTTTAGCATCTCATCCAGACTCTACAGGGTGCCTTGTGTGTTGGTGTTAGATGCCAGAGTGGGGTGATGAAGCATCAGTATTTGACGACCTGGGAATGAGAGCAGTCTGACTTTTTAGTGCTGCAAGATGTATTTGGTTCCTTTCCACAAGTACAAAAATAATGCAGCTAAATATAATGTTGTAGTTTCAAAGTCGGAGGTGTTTTGATTAAATGTATATAGTGCTGGGTGGTTCAGTTTCTAAATCTGTGGAGTAGAAGTATAAAGTCACATAAAATGGAGGTACTCAAGTACAAGTACCTCAAAATTGTACAGCATTCCACCACTAATATTTTCAGTTGTGTCTTTTGCTCCATCCCCTAACTGGCAGTCGTCGTGCCTAACTGGCGCTCAATAAACATCAAAAATTAATCACAAGACAAGGCTGTAATATCAAAGAGAGCCACTGTATACACACCCCAGGTTTATGACTGTGGCTGCTTAGTAATCTTCTGCTCCTCTGACTTTCATCCTACTGAAGAAACAAGAAAACACCCAGAGATCAGACTTCCTCTAAGGCACCACAAGCCTCTAAATCTGCTCAGACAATAGAAAAAAAAGTTTTTAATCTGCATCTGGATCTGTTTTAGACAATGATACAGACTTTTGGATGTGACCAAAATCTTGAGAATGTCGGAGCTTTGGACAAGGATTAATCGCACACAATTTCATGGCAGCCATGTGTTCAGTTTACGTCAGTTCAATGTGTCAACCAAGAAACCACCCTGAATTAACCTGAAACCTGACCTCTTAAAGATGAAACAGTTTCCCAAATGGAGGTACTGCATGTAGATGTACAACCACCCAGTGTGTTTAGAAGCCTCTGCCAGTCTAATGGGTTTATGGTCTGTTGGTGTCACACCTGGTCCAGCGCCCCAGTTATTAAAACACTTTGATCCACTACCTTTTGCAGGTGTGGGCTTTACAACAGGAGGTACGCTCTGCTAATGGCTCTCCTCTCCTCGACAAAAGAAGAACTTCAGTGACCCAGATCTATTCTGAAATCTTAAACCGACGCCCTTTTTGGCAGTGAAATGTGACTTTTAAAGCTCCATTGCTACCAAAAAACATGTGTGTTTCACCTGCTTTTCAAAGTTCTTGTTTAAGTGTCTTCAGCTTGGTTTCCTGTTTAGATCTCTGGTTAGCTTGAACTTGTCTCAGTGGTTCACAGCTGGAAAACATTTTGCATCAGAATGTAGCTGAAAGCCTTTTTTCTCTCAAGAGGATCTCCTCTTCTTCATTTTCTGTGTTTCCACTCCACTATTTCTTCATCTGTTACTTAGCTGAGAAGTCTCCCCGTTTCAGAGGCTCTTGTGTTTGTTGTAGTGATGTGTGATGTTTAGAGGCTCTGACAGCCATGTTTCAAATTCTGTAACTGGCTGACATGTGGAAAATCACTTAACAAAGACGTTCTTGTCACAAGTCTGTTACTGCCTCAGCGGTCAGATCCTTGGATTAAACACTCGTAAACCCACGATGATTGCTGACAACCAATTGGCTTCTTCAGATGTCTTTTTTTCCCAAGACGGGGAAGTGAGAGTAAATTGCCTCTATAGTTCCTTTTGTGTCTGAATATAGGCTCCACATACTGACAGTAACCAGGCAGGAGTCACATTTAGATTCACTTCATCTAGAACGGAGTTGAAAAATCTTCCCTGTTTACCTCATTCATTTTTCTATAATTTCCAAAAAAGGAAATGATACGTAACTTTACAGTCATAGAGAAGTTCCTGGAAAATACAATGTCATTTGGTACTAATTGTAGGGGAAATGGAGACTATTCAACTCTAATACCAGTTAATTTTAACTTTCAGTGAGGGCACAGCAGATCAGCTTTGGTTAAGCAAAACTATGTAAGTAGCTATTATCATTAAAATATACTTCAAGGATTAAAAGTAATACTTGAAAAAGTACTTTTCTGAACCCACAAGGAACTCTTCATCCCTTAGTTTATCACAAACCAAACACATGTGAAATAAATGGTTTCTACTTGACAGGAAGGAATAATAATCTGAAAAGTCAAGTGTAATCGAGTGTGTAGTAGAGTAGACAAGTGTAGTAGAGTAAAAAGTACAGTATTTGCCTCAGAGGTGAAGTTTAGTAGACGTAAATGGAAATACTCCATTGTACATGTACAAGTACTTCAAATATTTAAAAATGTAGTACTCAGCAGTACTTACTTACAGTAGGGTTTAGTAGGTAAGGGTGAAAGGGAGATAAAATACTTGTTTACTACCATCAGAGCTCCCTGACTACAAGTCTGTAAAAGAAGCGTTGAGTTTTCCCCGTGTGAAATAAAGCCGTGGCAGGAGTTCACTGTTGTGTGCAGCCTGTTGGCTGGTGGGGGATGGGTGAGGTCAGAGGTCAAAGCACACTGGGGCTCAGCTTTGCAGAGCAAACACAAGCCGACTTTTATTGCTAACCAACAGCCACTTCTGTTTCTGCCTGGCCAGTGGAGGAGTGTTGAACATTAACCGTTAAATGTTTCAGCAGATTGTGAGTTGAGCGTTAAGGACCGAAGAGCAAACAAGCTCACTGACAAACACTTCTGTGTTCCTGTGGGCCGACTTAACGTTAACTACAAAGTGTTTGGACTAATTGATGATTTGTGCTAATAAGATCCAGAATGGTTTTCATGTGCACTTCAAAAAGATTTGCTCTCGTGAAATCCCTGAAATGTCAGCGGCTTGTAACTGACTTAATGAAATGCGGCAAGAAGAGGGGGTTCGGTTACAGATTCATCTAATCACAAGCCCTCTCGTGCTCTTTTGGAATAAGCAGAGCTGGAATCTATTAAAAGTCAAACGAACGGGGCTGTTTTGAACTTTTAGTATATGACATTGTGAAGGCTCTGGCCAGGAGAAAGGCTTGTTAACAACAGAGCAGCAACATCTCATCTGGCGATAAAACTAAACCAAAAACCTGAACACCACATTTAATTCCACACTGGGTTACAAAGAGTTCAAGACGATAAATCAGACATGTGTTTTTTATCAACATGTGATTGGAAAAGACTGATGCGGCTTTTCTTTTCTAGTGAAAAAAGACTAGAGTTTTGCTTCATGCTCTGTTGCCTGCACATGGCAGGAAATAATCCAAAAAATACTGAGAGATTGAGAAAACTGTGACAACAAGTAGAGAGACAACAGAGTCATCTTAGGAAATGAGCTGCCTCTCGCTTCTTTCTCTCTTCTTCAGGCTCGCAATCGTCCTGCATCATCATCCTAAATATTCATCACAGGCCATAATAATGTTCTGTACCGTGCTAAAGGGTGGTTTGATATATTTACTTCTAGCCATGCTGCTGTTGTGTCTGTCTGGAGGTCACCAGAAAGGGTGAGATGGTATTTCTGCTACTTTCTTTGTTCTTCATGTTTATGTTCTGTACACAGATGTGTTGGTGGCTATCAAGCAGTGGTGCATTCAGGTGCTCTGCAGACACGTCACCAAAATGTGTTGGCATCAGATTTTGTACTTAATGTACTTAAATAACAAGTTTCTTCTACTTCCAGTGGTATCTGACCATGCAGATAGCAGGGTTTTTGTTGTTTAGGTCCCTGGTTTATCTCCAGCTCTGGCTCTTTCCTGTCCGCAGAGGCAGCCCAGCATTGCACCAAAACTTGTAACAGAACTGCCGATCCACCAGAGGAGACAGTGTCAGTGTCACGTTTTGCCTCACCTAAAGGTCTTTTCAGACCAAACGTGAAACATTTGTGTAAATAAATTGTATGCCAATTTTTTTTTTAAATGAACCAGTCTATCTCTATGAGCTTACACTGAATCTCAAACTTTTTTTTTTTCCACAGCTGAATCGAATTCTGTGAATTTCGGATGCTGGCAAAAACAAGCCAACCAATAAAGTAATGACTTTTGCTCCTGCAATCAATAGGTTTTCTCGAACACTGTCATGGCAACCGATGTTATAGAGCAATGCAAACACTGACTGTACTGCACTAACCCCCTCTGTACAGTCCAGTCGTAAATATGAAAACCCCCCCACACAGAAAAATCCAGTCCAGTGTGAACTTCGTCCTGCAATATCCTGCATTTTTGTTTCATTTGTTCGTTTAGTCCCCGAGGCCTTAATGCAATGGCAGTAATGTACAGGTGTGTGTGTGTGTGAGGGTGCTGTACTAGCAAAGGACAAACAATGTGACAAGTCAGACCGGGTTTGTTACCTGTGTGAAAAGTTCATTCACATGTGTAACACATCTTCACTTCTGTAACTTCTCTATTGTAGTAGTACTATTCTACTTAATTTAACCCAAACCGTCACCTTTTGCTAAATCTAACCATGCAGTTTTTCTGGCTAAAACACATCACTGTGCACTGAGTGACATGCACAGATATCTTAAGAAGAACTGGATACTGTGTTCCAAGATGCCCCCCCCCCCCTTTGTTTCGTATCTTCAGGCCCATTAGAGTCCTTCTCCAGCCAAGCCAGTGGATGACACGTCTGTGAGCACACTGTGTTTGGATAGAAGCTGAGTCTGGAACGTCAACGAAGCCACCGGGCCTTTATCAGAAACCACAAGCTTTTCCATCCACACACAAACAAACTGACCCACAGATTCACACAGACAATTCAGCCTCTGTGAGACCAAACAAAGCTGCAGTTGTCTCCACATCTCAGCGGCTGACCACCGAGTCTCTGGCTGATATCATAAACACAGCTCCGATGAGAGATTCACCTCCACATGTGAGCTGTCCAGTCGCATGCTAACACTGGCAGACACTCACAGAAATCGGTTTGTCACACTGGTGTAAAAGCACTTTTCCACTAACGTTAACTGCTTTTGAAGTTCTTGGTCCTGGAAGGGAAAAGACATAAAAGCCACAGATAAAGCATTAAAAGCACAGAACCAACAGAACCAGCTGACTTCTGTTTGCTCTTCGCACACATGAATAGGATAATGTTACACTTAGAAAAATGTAGTCACACTTTTACAGCTGCTCCTCTTCCTGTGATTTGCATGATTGTGCATGAGGGGAAAAAAGCTTTTCGGGCCATTGTGAGTCACGTGATGATCCTGGAAGTCGCAATACAGCATCTGGCCACGACGTCAAAATCGCCAAAGACAAGGTAGGGAAGGGATTATTGAGAGGCTGACTGTTCAGGAGAGTTTTCAGGGCTAAGATGGTCTAACCACTAACATGGACTAACATCTTCACATGGTTTTCCTCTCACGGGAATTGTTGACAATAACCTGGACTTTTCCTTTAACTGTATTTCATTTACTCGAGAGGAAAACGACCCAAAAAAATAATCTACAGCGACCTTTCAGACCCCGTGACCTCTCTAAGTCTCTCTAAACTGATTTATAGAAATGCTTTTAATGCTTCACTTTTGGCCTTTATATGTTTTCCCCCTTAGGACTCAGAAACTCATTGGTTACATTGGTCACTTTAACTGTGTGACAGTGTGTGACTGGACAGCTCACTTGTGTGTTGATGTGAGCCACAGACGCACTTGGTCAGCTGCTGAGATGTGGAAACAAGTCAGACTTTGTTTGATCTCACAGTGACTGAGATGTCTGTGCTTTGAATCTGTGAGTCCGTTTGTTTTGTGTAGATGGAAATGCTTGTGTTTTTTAGATAAAGGCCTGGTGGATTCACTGAAATGAGTCCTAGACTCAGCTACTATCCAAACACAGTGTGGTTACAGCAACAATGACTCTGGGTTAAGGTTAGACTGAACGCCCATTCAGGGATGATGTATGTTCTAGTTCAGGAACAATTTCTTGTGCTTTACGAATAATACACCCCCCAACACACGGAAAGCTGCCTCACTAAAACTAAACTAAACAGAATCTCATCTGGTCCTTATGTTGCTGTGGTTACTCACCAAATAAAAACAGAAAAGCCCATGAGTAACACCCAGAATCCTGATATGTCCATTTACTATATCAGCCGCTCTCTGGTCATTAAAGGTATGATCCGGTGTGGCGGCTGTTAACAGCTGAGGGCAAAGCTATTCTGCTTGATTAGCGATCATTACGTCCCACAAGTGTTTGCACTAGTCTTGACTGGCACACCAATGATGAGGAAAATCTAATTCAATGCTGCACATTGACTTACAGCTTTGGTACATTTGGAAATGTAAAGCTAGAGTTGATGCAGATCTGTGTTTCCCTGATCTCATTCAAGTCTTTGTCTTTATGCTGACAGTTTAGGCCATTGCCATGGCAACGTTCAGCATGTGGAAAGAGGAAACTGGCATGCGAAAGAGGGAAAGCACATTAAATCATTCAAACGTGTGACTTCAAGATTCACACTCCTGTCGGTGGTAAGAAGGAGGTGGGGGGTGTATTCTTCGCCGCATTACCATGACAGGCTTCTGTTCCTGTCCTGGTCACTTGGCTCATGGTCGTCATCATAAAATGAGACTGGCCTGAGAAAGAGGACAGAGAAGCTTCCAGATTTTGTCATTTTTGGCAAACAGTTTACAAATGGCTCTCTCTTATACAGCTAGTGTTAATGTTTCATATGGATCTCCATATAAAGACGGCTTTACCCATGAATGCCTGTACTTCAAGCACCCTTCCCCCTCTATGTGCCTTCAGACATTTTTTTTATTCATGTCACAATGACACAAAAAACAAAAAAAGAAATAACAAATGAAAGCATGCCATTTCATGAACAAAATAAAAAACAAATAGTCTCAGAATCAGTCTCATCATTTACCCAAATGCTGCTGATCCATCCTAAAGGTGCGTTCAGACTGCACACAAAGCAGATCTTTGCATCATTTCAGTCAGTGTGCAGTCTGTGTTACTTGCCATAAACAGCCACTGCCCAAACTGTACAAATGTGATGCGACGCTAGTTTATAAAACACAGTAGTTCTACGTGTCTATGTGACAGAGCAGTCTCAGACTGCTGATCAAAAACTCATTATTCTCCTCCAATTTCCCTTCTTGTCTCTATGCTTTCTCTGCTTTCATTGAGCACCATATGGTCAAATTTATAGCTCAAGTTGCAGATGTGTGTTTGCCTGATTTTGTGACAGCCAGAGTGAATCTGCACCTCTTGTGTTCCTTTAGGTCTCGTCTTTTATATTTTATCTGCAATTGTAACTTGCACTTGTGGGCAACGGGCACCAGTCGTGATCATAAAACTGACATATCATCAATCTTTTAGTTCATATGATGAACCAAACAGCTGCTTATTTCCACATGTGGAGACGCGTCTTTGACTAAATACTCAACTATGTTAGCCAGCTAGTCTCGAACTGTGTCTGTCTGCACCCTAACCCCTGACTGTAAGCCTAACCCATATGTTCCATAATATTTGCATCATTTTCACCTTCACAGAGTATGGTTTCAAAACTTCTGCATGTTTTTTCAGGGCTGCTGTACTGAATTGCATTGACTTTTACAAGGATTTCTGTTTTTCTTTCATGTGAGAGGTAGAGGTCCATTCATTAGAATATGTTGCTTCTTGATATTGATTAAACTATAGTAAGTAATTGAATTTTTTTATTAAAGGAGCATCATTTTACTGATGGCAGAAAAAGATAGATTACTGTACCAAACATGTTATCTAAAGTTTCAGAAACCTCCATATGCTCTAATGAGTAACAAATACTGTCTGGTGGTAGTAAAGAGCAGCTAACGGGACCCTAATGAAGCAAAAGCTTTAGCAGACAGTTAAGGCTCAAACAGCCTGAACAAAGATCTGAGGTCAGATGGTGACTGCTGCTCTGTGAGAGGAGAGGTGGATTAAAGGGCCACTGAGTCGGTCAACCATCAATTGTTTTGGGATGAAAGCAACGAAAGGCGTTCACATAGCAACTGGTCAGCTGGTTCCCGTCCAGCTTTCAGGGATATAGGAATGTCATTACTACCCTCCCTCCAGTCCATAGGGACAGCACTTGTTTGGCAGCCAGCCATCCCCCCCTCTGCATTCACACGGCAGACAAAGACGTATGGCAAGAGGACAAAATGTGTGGAGTCTATACTGCCGTTTGTGACAGAGGAGAAATGTTGGTCCTTGTGACCAGATTCTGTTAGGAAATTGCCCAAACACTGTTTTGTTTCTCTAACAAGTCATCTTTATGTTCATCAAGTCAACATATATTTAACCCTGAAATCATCAGCGATTTGTTAAGAGTCAAAATGACTCTTGCTTGCCGTAGTAGCCTGTAGGGTAATGTTGTAGTATCTCAAAACTTCTTTTAGAGTGGAAGGTTGGGTCAACAAACCATGTGACGTCCTGTTTCCTACCGAAACAGAAAAAACGAACAGAACACGTTTAGATTTGTTTGAACCACTGTTTTTGAGGTAGCGGTAGAGGTAGCTGGTGAATGTCCCACGTCACGACAACAAAATTGTTTTCACACCCTTCTCATTTCAAGGTTTGTGAATATTGCTGCCCTGTCATCACCTTTTTGATACTGACGAACAAGGAAGCTTTACTTCCATTACTAACTAACTCAAACCAGTGTAATTTCCTAAACCTAACCAAGTAGTTTTGGTGCCTAAACCTAACCAAACTGCAACCATTTCAGAACACCAACCACACGTTTATTATTGCTACCATGATGATAAAGGTCCAGTATGCTTGTGACAGGCTAGGGGCTGCTGTGTCTCATTCAGACGCTACAGGGGCATCAGTATTTGACGACCTGGGAGTTTGTACTGAAGGGACAGTGGCATTGGTGAGTGGGTGCTGTTGGACTGAGTATACTCACTCTCACCTTCTGCTAGTGGAAGTAGAAGGTTATCTTTATGACAGGATCAGTAATCCACAGTAGACGTAAATGTGTAAATGTAATGTAATGTAAATATGTTGTGTTTAATGTATGTACCACTGTATCCTACCGACATCCAGCCCCCAAATTAGAGCACTTATAATTCATCCTAAATATCGTCATGCTTCCAAAGTATTTGAGCAGCCTGTACACAATAGCCGACCTAAAGAAAGTTGCTGTGTACGTTGACACATCATAACGCTAGCTAGATAGATATGTTCTTCTGTTCCAAAAAGTTTATTTTTATTATTCCGCTGCATTTTTTGGCTCGCTTCTCCTCCCAAACCGTTAAAGCTATAAACTTCATTCCAACTGGAAAACCTGCAGGTCACTCAGGATCAATCGATCGGAATGACTTTTCTCATCTGTAGCATTCACAGTTTCCATATCATTCAATATTTACTGTCCTCATAGGAATGAATGGAGCATCTTCAAAACCTGACATTTGTTCACCTGACTTCTAGCCCTCACAGCTCCTTCGTACTTTTAGCTAGAAACTCCATTGAAGCTTTAAAGCGTTCATCATCTTGTCCTCTTTCAGCACATACCTCTACCTCCTTTGTGCCATTCACCCTTTCATCACGGTTGCCTTTCAAAAAAAATGTTTTTCTCATTTTACATGAGTGTGTATGTGGCCACGCTAGAGCGGGTGAGAACACACAGAAACGTCCACAGCTCCCGTTATGAGCCTCGGAGCGACGGGAGTGCCGACAGACTGCCTCATTGACTGCCATGTTAACTGAGAGGGAAAAGCGAACGAGGGAGGGAGAGTCAAAGACTTTTCTAACCTGCTCCAGAGCTTTTATTTCACAAGATAGAGACCTTAAACTACATGGACGTGTTCAGCAGACCTTCTTCTCTCCACTGGTCCTCACTTTATGGCTGTGACACCTACCGTTTTGAGTAAAACCTGCATTTTCAGAGGTGTGTTACAGCTGAAATCTGCTTGTGAGAACTGTGGTGCACGGCAGGCACCACAGCAACCTGACAGCTGACGAGCAGCAGGGCAGCATTCACACCGCAATTTCTCGAGAAATTGCACTTTCTAGTTGGGTTTTAGTACAGCTGAATCATAGAATCGATGTCTGTGAACAAGTTTGTTTCAAGAGTCACATTATGACATGATTCTAATTCACTCCCTTTTAAAAGCCAGCTAGCATCGCTACCCTGCTAGTTACTTTACATGGAAGTCAATGGAGCCAATTTAGCTTCTGTTTGCATGACCAATGCTTGATTAGTGATTGTTACGCCCCACATTTTAAGAAAGTGATTTAAGTTTAAGTTGCTGGTTAACACGACATGTTGGTTGCTATTTGTATAGTCTAAATTGAAAAGTATTCTTACATTTGGACAAAAGCTGTGCTACCAATTGTCGTAAAATGGTCTCCCATTTCTTTCATGTTTAGATCCAAGAGCTGAGACTCAAGATTTAGACATCCCTATCTGGTCATATTGAGTTCACCATGATCCAACCCGCCAGTGCTTTGAAACATTATGGCAAAGTCAGTGATACAATAAAAGAGAGGTAAAGAAAACATGGCGAAACCTAATATATAGATTATTTATCTAAAGTGACATATCGTAAACCTAGAGAAGATTTACATGATGATGTTTAATTGAGTAAGTTAATGTCAGCTTGATTCTTTGGTGTACCTTTAATGTTGTTTTAGCCATTAGTGGAAGTGTCTGTCTAATGTCAGCGTCTCTTTTGTAACTCTCATTAGGAATTTAATAACACAAGCGGCTGATATCACACACTAAACCGTGCAAGCTAATTAATGAGAGGGGATTTAAAAAGCAAATACAAGCAAGGTTAGAAACTCTGCACAAGACAGCCTTCCACAGCTGTCCTCAACACACAGATGTATGAACGGGGTCATGATGAGGTCAGCTCCGTCCGCTCTCCCTGCAGCCTGTTTTTGTAACCTTAAGTTGTGTCCAGCTGAGTGAGTCCATGTTTCTTGATCGTCAGGCTGTTTCAGACTCTGAGTATTGTGTACATGGATAGAGTCCTCAGGCACTGGTCTAAGTTAAAGCAGTCTCAAAATGTAGGCCAGGCTTAGTTTTGCACTTAGAGAGGTCTAAAATCAAGTTTTAATCCTCAAGACATTACCTCTTCCCCACTATCTCTGAGACTGAAGAGCTGCGTTTACATGCAATTCAGGTTATTTTGGCGTTTCTACGGTAATCTGCATTTTAACTGTATCATGTTACGTAAATGAGAAATACCTCTTCTGTAATCTGGGTAGGGGCAAACCCCATTTCTCTTGGATATGATTTCTGTCCTGGTATTATTGGTAATGTAAACAGGTTTTCTAATTATCTTTTTAAACGTATGTGCTTAACAGCGACTTTAGTGAGGGAAACTGTCTGAAGAAGATCATCACACGCAGAGACGTTGGGTGAAATAGTTTGCTAATAGACTTTTGACATAGCCTAGAGTAATGGATAAGCAGTTGAAATAATTATTCATCAACACTCATGCACTAAAAACATTTAGTTTCACATCCATTTTGGACTTGATTGCCTTTTCCATTTTGATATCATGTAATCATTAATTGTAGCACAAGTAGCGGCTGCTAGACATTGCTGCAGAAACACACTTTATCTAAATTTCAGCATACACTTTTGTATTCACAGCACCAAGCTGGAGCTCTATTATATTCTGGGTTGTAAATCCTTTGCCAGTGTGGCATATGGATTAGTTTAAATGGTGATTTGATGTGCCTGTTTAAAGCCGTATTGGGTGAAGAAATGAGAATGTCAGCTGTTGCATTCAGTGTGAAGTGTCTGCTTTACAACACTTTTACAACACTTGTAATTCAGTTCACAGAGAATTAAATTACTCAAACAGATTATTTCTAACGCTGTTTTATGTTGTTAGAGGGGCGAGGAGCTTTAGAACCTTCATTCATTTTTAAATTACTGTGTCACATAAAATAAATATCCTGTTACCAGCTCTTAATTATGCTGATGCCTGCTACATATATTCCCTGACAAGAAGCAAGAAGCAGAATCCACATTTAATTAAATCTTCACCCTACAAAAACAGGCCATACAGAACACAACAGTTCTTTAAGTGACTACAAGTCTTTGAAGTCAGTAGATTTACACACTGCAGTCTGGTGTTACTATACTGACAGCCGTTATGGTACTAATAGCCATTCCTCACATCAGCTGGTCTGTAGAGGCAGGAAATCTAAAACCCCAAACCCTCCATATCCCCTAACCCTAACTGCTAAAGTGTCTTGTTTTGTCCAAACCCCAAAGATATTCAATGAACAATGATACAAAACAGAGAAAAGCAGCAAGAACTCACATTTTAGGAGCTAGAACCACAGAAGATGTGGAAGTTTCACTTGATAAATTACTCATTTAGTGATTCTGTGTTAATTTTCTAAGTGATGACACTGGATTCATGATGCAAGCTACAGTGTGACTGTGGAAAAACATGAATAAAACGGCATCTTTGTTATTTTCCTTCCTGAGGTGGTGTGACAAATACATATCCCATCACTCATAGTCACTGACATGCTGTCAAAACCTCATGAGCAGGTCAGCTGTAGTGAGGGCGATGGTGACAATGCAATCTCGATGACTTTTAAGGGCATTCCCTGTGTCATTTAATGTCATTTGTCTCGCTGAATCGGTTGCACTTTCAAATTAAAGCTCTGGTGACATCACAGCTTCAAAACCATGTGGTTAGGTTTAGGAAAAGATGATGGTTTGGGTCCAAATAAGTATGTTAGTTACATTATACACTGAAGACACTATTTGACAATTGACACTATGTTTGTGAAACAAGATGTGGTTATTGTTACCAGTGCTTATTCAAGGGAAACCTAGACCACTTCCTGGCAATTCAAAAACTGAATCAGTTTATCAAAGGAGAAAAGCAAGGCAGGAATGAGACCGAGTCATTTGAGAAAAAACATATGGACAAAATCATTTTAAAAGACAAGTGAAATAACTTCCTAGCACCTGTTAAAATAATGAAATTTTGGTAAGTACAACAGTGTTTTTTTTTAAACAACCTATTTCTTCCTTCAATTTAAGTAGTTGACTTCCAGTTGACGCATTATAAAGAATATCTTCTGCTTTTCAGATAGATTTTTGTGGCCCTACTGGAATATGTTTACTTGCCGCAATGTTCAAAAGTCTCCTCTGACTTGAACGTTCCATTTTAGCTCCTGTCTCTTGAAGGCCCCCCTCCTAGAAAAGTCAACTCCCACAAGCCGGAGCAGGCACCGCCCACCAACCTTCATCTGAGCTCTGCTGTCTCCAGAGCTCAGTCTCCACTCCAAAGGGGAGCAACATTAGCTGAGCGACACGCTAATGGCAACTTCAACAGACTAACCTGCTGAATGAACTGCAAAACAACATAGCATAGCAACACAGCAAAACTTACAGCTTCCAAGTCTGAAGCCGGGTCACTGACGGCTGGTATCCATCCATCCCTCAGCTGGTTAACAGGGCTCGTTAAGAAAGTAGTATCTAGTAAAATAACATGACACACAGCAAATTTCCATTCAAAATAAATCTGCTTGGAGCATTTTTCCATACGTGAATTGAAAGGAGAGAAGATGGTCTTTTCTTCTTCTCAAATTTTCTGGCTCATGGGAACAGTAATTGTTTAATGCTAACAAAATAGCAATGATTTTAAGGTAACTGAAATAAGGACCATATTTATTAGGTCTATGAGACCACTTATGGTTTAGCAGCACAGAATCAAAGTCCAGTCAATCCAGTCGATGAGCATCCAAGTCAACAGATAAAAACTAAGTTAGTTTCTTTCTTTCTTGCTAACTGCCTCACCAAAACCAAAAATCAGTACTATTTTGGGTTTTTAGAATTTCAGAAGTGATTTTAAGATATTATTGATACTTTCTCAGGCTCGCTCTGGACTTCCACCCAACAACATCTCAGATCTTCTGAGACCAGGCGTGCTGGATGTCCAACCACATAAATTATATGTGTATCAAGTTATTTGCCTATTTATTTTGATGATTATTGCTATTTTCATTCCAGGTAATGAACATATTTTAACCGTTTAACCGTTCTGAAGCTCTTGTTTGCATCAGGAAAGGTTGATGAGTCTCCTCATGTTTCACAGCAGGCAGCTCACATTCACAACCCCAAACTCCTAAATTATAGAATGACCTGCTCTCCATGAATCATTGAAAAATTTCACAAGAATCCCCTCCAAGCCATGAATGCACTCTGTTAAAAGCCCACCGCCCTCCCAGCTGTGACCTGATATCCAAATGCAGAGAGCGATGAGTGCATACAAATCAAAATGAAGGCTGAAGTTGTCTTGTCGTGTTTGGAAGCCTCACGCTGATTAAATAAAGTAAAATCTCAAATCCTCAATGTCCCATTCCTGCCTCTTGCTTCTTTAATCCATCCCTGATTTTATTACTGTAATTTATCTTTTCTACTCACTCTCACAGATTAGAATTTCATATTCGCATTATACTAAACACGTGCTTACTATTCAGCCAGTGCGCAATCATTTTATGGACACACTAGGGATAACAGTGAGATGAAATGCTTTGACAGTGCAATCTCTCTCCTATCAAATTTTTGTGCCAAATATTCAATCATCAAATTTAGTGTAAAAATCTGCCGGAGCTGAGATTATAGACAAACTTTTTGTGTACCTGCTGTTGCACCAGATTCTGTAACTCAGAATTAATTGAACATTTAAATGATGTTTTGAAGCACAGCATTGTGTCTTAGTTACTTCTTTCCAACGCTGTCATTTCTGCTGTCCTATGTGGAGTAACTAACTAGAACCTGCCGGTGACTCAGCTGGTGTCATCAGAGGGAAACTCTGTGTATGCGTAAAATAATCGGTAATGGGAAGGTTTTTTTCTACTCAAACCTCATCTCATAGATATGTATGTCTGCATTATGTCAGATTTATGTCTGACTTCTTGTGATTTCTCAATTTATGATCGTTTTTTAACTATAACTGCTACATTTCCCACCATTTAATCACTAAATTATATCCCTGTTTTTCTCTTTTCTCTTTTATTAGTCCACATTGGTCGGTGGCGGTCCAGACGGTCCGCTGCCAGTCAAAACTGTGTTCTTGATAAGTCAACAATACGACCGGTTAATGGTATGACCATCCATTTTGATTTATTGCTCTTTCGATCCTGAAAAATCATGTTCTTAGTCATTTTGTAATAGCTGGAGCAGCTTGACCGTTTCTATGGAGGCGAAGACGTTCTGCTTTTCTTCACTGTCGCCAGTTCCTTCTTAAACATTTATCAACATAAAAACACAACAGTGTCCTCAATAGCTCGACAGTATGGTCGACTACCGTTAAGGCCATCAGCCTGAATTATTTCCTCCTTGACTCCAGAAACCATCAAAGTTTTTAATCCATTTTTCATAGCCCATGAGCCTCATCGACTGTTGCTATGGAGACGAACACAGTCCGCTTTGCAGTACGTTACAAAACTTTTATTCTTACAATGATATCATATATTAATATATTATATTGTTTACTGAGTTTATACATAGATCAGCTAGATGCAGTGTTATTACTGATTCAGCTGTACTAGATATTTCATACATTCGATGGATATACCTTTACCTTTGTTGCCTTGTTCAAATTTTCTTTTGGGCTCTACGCCGTCAACGGGCTTCATTCAGTTTCGAATTGCTGCCAGTCGGCTGTAGCCCTGATCCAAACACCCCTGTGACTTTTGAGAAAAGGCTCTGAAGTTCTCTTTTTGGGACTGCAAACAGGGTCATATAGGTATATATCTACTGAATATATAATATATCTAATACACCTGAACCAGTAATTACACGGCATCTAGATGATGTAAGATAACGAAAAGTAAAGATGTTGGTTTTTTCAGATATTTAAGCTAGCGTTTTAGAACATGAGGTTTTGGATAGTCAGTTTGTGCAGTTTACAAAGTAGGGTTATATCTAATATCTATCACAGCCGAGTCAGTGATAACACTGCATCTAGATGAATGAATTCAGTGATGTAAACAATATAATAGTATCATAGTAATAATACATTTTTTGTAAGATAAGAAACGAAAATAACCTGATAAAACTTGAATCCTGCCACCATTTATTCAAACTAGTGCAATCTGATGCACAAATCTGCATTTTTAACAATCTATACTGACCTAAAAAGTTCATGCCTTTTAGGGAATAATGCACTTAATAAAAGAGCACATTCCCGTCATGCTCTGGTGGAGGTGGAGTGGACACCAGCAGCCATCAGCAAATGGAAGAGTACTTTAAAAGACCCACTAATCTTCATGTGATACCAGTCTGAGAGTAAAAAGCATAAAGAGTAGTACTCCGACATCAAAGACAGCAGTGACCCAAATGGACGAATTCTGTGAGTTAAATATAACCTGCAGTGATGAGGGAGGTGCATGGTAGCGAAATACAAGAGGCATTAAAATGACGACAGTCCTTCAATGACAAGAGACCCTGTAAGACACCATGTTTACCTTTTGACTTTTTATATACTTTTTAAAGTGTGACTCCTGTCATGGTGGAACATTTATGTGAAAACCTCTAAAATGTCACAAAATGTTTTGGCTGACAGAAGTCTGGCAGAAGTATGTAAAAACAAACTGAAGTTGTTTTAAAGGCCCCATGTTACTCAAAATGCACCTTTTAATGCTTTTCAACATAAACATGTGTCCCTGATGTGTCAAGAGACCGTCAAACTATGAGAATGTCAAATTATGCTCCATCTTTCAGTAAATGTGTGTGAAAACACTCCGCTTAGATTTGGCTCCCCTTATGACACCATAAGGGGATCTGGTGATCATGTGACATCCTGCAGCCCTTCAGCAGTCGGACCGTCCTTGCCCACCGAAAACCACCTCGGTCCACCTCACTGTCCACCATTGTTTTTTCCTCACTAACGCCAGCTCTCGCTAACATTAAGATGTTGAAGGCGAGAGTGACGCAGCAGATTGTTTCTGTTCGGACCTCCAAACACAAGTATATATTTTAAAAATGAGGATCTCTAACTAAATATCTATGGTCTTTTATGGTTAAGATTAATCCTCTGGGGACGATGAATTCAATATCCAAATCAAAAACCAAAAATGTTAAACTGCTAGTGGTGTCAGACGAACGATTAGGGGGTTGATTCATCCTACAGGCAACATGAATATATGTGCAAAGTTTAAATCCAATAGTTGTTGAGATATTGCCATCTAGACCAAAGAGGTGTACAGACAAATCACCATTGCCATCCCAAGGGCCACGCTGCTAGTATGACGTAATCAAAGGGCTATGTCCCACAACAAAAGAGAACCTGATGTGTGAATCGTTTAAACCAAAGCTTAGAACTTTTTCCTTGTAGGGGTCAAAGTCGACGTATTTACCTTTGGTTGGATGAACGATGTGCTGGTTACCATCAATCTTAGATTTATAAATATTACTAACAAAGTTATTTATGGTAAATAATCTCAGTAATAATCCCATATTTGAATTGAGGCAGTCAAAAAGCTGTTAGTCTTAGCTGACTTGTAAAGAGATCATCTGGGTTGAAGCCAAACCAGGCCTGTGTTTCCAGGTCAAGTTCTACTTGGAACATTCAACCACTGGGCTTCCTCTGGGATCTGAGTTTACTAACTGAGTACAGCGAGAATAATTTAGCATTTGGTTAAATCTGGGGCAGCTAGCATTACAGCAGACCTGCTGAACAAACATCCCAAGCTAAGAGGTCACCTCATTCAGCCATTGTATGAAGTGGGACAGTTGGAACCGCTTTTGTTTCCCAAACAAGAAGAGGGGCGAAAAAAGAACTGCAGAGGCGGCTCACTGGGCTCTGAGATTCTATTTATCAAGTATACAGTTGGATTGGATCCAACAGCCTGTTGGATCTGTGCCTACTACAGGTGGAGGATGGAGGAATTTTAAGACAACAGTGAGTGAGACAGAGTGAGAAGGAGGGTGGTCAGCCAATAGCAGTGGTCCCTGCAGGCCTGACATGGCGGGGGGCAGGTTGCAGGGTTGGAGGGGCGGGCAGCAACACAAAAGATCTGTTGTCCTTTCCCACTGGAGTGGAGGTTTCCCAGGAAAACATTACTATTCAGGCCGAGGTCCGAGATAAGAGAACCCCCTCCCCTTTGTGCTGTAGCAGTGGAAGGGTCAGGAGACCTCAATGGGAGTGAGGAGGTAGGAGGAGGAGGTGTCTCCAGCTGGAGGATGTAAATCCACTGCCTATCCAAAGCGACAATGAATGGCTGCTCTCTTTTAGAGCAGTGAGATTTGCTTTTTAGGTTCCATCAGTCATTATCAAGGATGTTATATAATTGCAAATGTTATCTTACACACATTCTGTATATTTCTTAATTACTCAATATTGGAACAGGTTGTTTTTCTGCTTAAGGTCAATTTTGACAGCTTTTATCAATTCCCACAAAATCCAGTAACCAGTTGCAAATGTTTTGTCTTGTTTTGTCTTCTGTGAACATGTTAGCTATGGCCCTGGACAATTCTTGTTTTTGCAGTTGGGGTGATGAGCCAGTTAGGTGTTCCCAACACACACAGATATGTTCTAACAATTCAAGATGCCTTTAATTCAACACAATCAGATGGAGAGATGATAAACTAATTCATAATACTGAATTATTAATCACTTATCACTCGTAATGGGGCCACCAAGCTGCGGTCCACATGCTTACATGACACAGTTTGTATCAGCTGAAGCACGTGGGAATGTTTAGACAAAACACTGAACATGTTGCTATGGCCCTGGACAATCATATGCATGTGACCTATGACTGCCCAGAACATTGGGCGAGAGGCGGGGTACGCCACTCAACCACAGGGCCGACACATAGAGACAGACGTTCCTCTAAACATATTTCTAATCATGATATTAATATCATTGTTGCCTTTTCTCCACCTCAGTGACAAGTGACAAGTAATACACCCACATCAACACATCTCTGGCCCTGCTGACACAATCCTGTAACTGACTTGAAATCAGCCGGCCAGATCTATAAAGCAAAACTGCGTCGTCACGTGTTTTCAGCCCATGTATGAACTACGTCCGCATGCTGACAGGAGGATGTAGAAGCGGTTCCCCTGTGTGATACTACACACCCTAAGACGTTTCGCAACACACTTCTGCAAAGAAACTTCAGTTTTTGTGTTTCTTTCCAGCTATTCTGAGGTTGTTGATGACATTACAGGAAATGAGTGGTTTCAACATGCATTGCTGCTGGAGGGTGGAAAGTGATGACGCAGAGGTGTGTTATGAGAGGTAAAAGCCACGTCACGCGTGAGACGGTGTGTGTGCACATGTGTGTTTGATCACACGCCAGTCCTGACTTGTCCATCAGAAGCATGTACACTCCTCAACTGCTGTTTCTGGTTTGAATCTGTACACATGTGATTTTCAACTCCTGCAAAAAAAAGTCCATGAAGTGTTTTTCTATTTACCCAGAACATTTTGAAGAGAGGTTTTCGTTTCAGGTCCGGGGAGGGGATTAAAGGACCTGTGGCAGAGATAAGCAATATTTGAGGGAAATGACGGCTGTTCTTGAGAAATCACTCCTGCAGCCCACATGTTTTTACAGCTCATCACTTCCTGCTGCATGTGCAGCACTTACTGGAAGAACTAACCACACACTGACAGTGAGGCTCGACTTTCAAATAGACTTTCCCCTGTTATTTTTGAAACCACTCCACAAATTTCCGAGACAATTAGTTTTAACTAGTCTTTTTTTTTCAGTTTGTTTAAAAAAGAAGTTTGAAGTAGCAGTTTTTGATGGTCAGGGATGTTGCTGTACAGGACACTGGATGTCTTGACCAGATTTTCATGTATAGAACAAATGCAATCAATGTTTTTTAGAAATTTAAGCAGAAAATGAGTGTTTCTGAGCAGTCTACTGCTACCATTTAGTGATTTTGAGTGAGAGTTAAAGTAAATTCATAATTCCACTCCATCCTATTATCTTTTATATTAAGAGAGGCACTGCTCATGTTTTATTGATGATAATGTGGTTTTATTTCTGGTCTGGAGGAATGCTTTTGGATATTAGTGAGCTGCATGAAATATGATCTGTCACAGGTATTTCATTATCTCCCCATTTTTCAGATATGACAGTGACCAGCTCGTCCATCTCCTGAACAGAGTCATTGGAGAGGACTGTGACCAGCCATAACTGGTGATGTTTTAACTTAGCTAACTTGGATAAGCAATATGCACAACAATTCATTAAGTGCACATTAAATACTTACCAACTGCACTTAATATATGAATAAAGGGGATTTTGTGACTATCACAGGATTATCCAATAAGATTGGTTCCTTATTTAGAATAATAACATTATGTATGAAGATTTGTTCTGTCAACAGGAAAGATATACCATACCAGGCTGATGGTATTTAATGTCAGATACAATCTGCTTAACAAGCCAAAGAATTCTGGACTCAGAAAAGGAAAACAGGGTAGTTTGAGTGTATTAATTGCTTTTGATAGGATCCCTTGTGACTCAGATATCAGGGGTGCAAACAAACAACAAAAAGCTGAATATGTAATAGTGTGAGATTGGCCGAAAATTCTGGATATTTCGATGGATGTTCATGGTTTCCATAATCAACACCATCAAACACCACTTTGGATACATCAAGTACCTCACAACATAATATTTAGATCAGATTAAATCCTCAAAAAATTAATGTTCTTTCTCTGCTTTCCCATCGTCTCAATCAACCCATGACCCCTCACGTTCATGTCATGTCCTGATTCCCAGCTGAGGAACCGCTGCCTCACATGAGCACTTAATAAACTTTGCTCCGATTCTGAGAGCAAGAAATAGACTGCTTGCTTTCATAAATGACTTGGTCAGCAGACCTGTTTGGCCTCAGAGACAGGCTCTGCTGCTCTGAAATGCCGCAGCTCATCATAGAGAGGATAATGGAGATCCACTGGTCTAATTCCTAATCCAGGACTGGCCTGCTTCTGTGTCCTGGGAATCACCCCGCTGATCAAGGCCCATCTTCGTTCCAAAAGGAAAAATGATGAAACAATGACTGGCAGACAGCAACACAGGCTTTTGACTAAAGTCATGCAGGATCCTTTCATCCTCCCAAATCACCCACCATCACTGCCTGAACAGCACGACACCCTCCTCAAGGGGGAAGTCTTGACAGACGCACCAGGGGCGGTTGTGGCCAGCTGTCGTCTGATGTTTTGATTCAGCGTGGCGGAGGGGAGGCCGTGATGATGATGGACAAGCACATACTCAGGAGGCCAGAGACGCTCACAATCCTTCACATGCCTGAAATATTCCTCTTATACTATAGATAGACTGATGTGGAGGTCCAGAGCAGAGCCATTCTGGTATTTCATTACAGACCTAAATAAAGAGGAGGCTAATTGCAAGAATACTTTGGATGGTTGATATAGAGCCACACTGCAACATGCTGGGAAGAGAGCCCCCCCCTCCCCCTGGCTGTCAGAGATACATTTCACTTAATATGTATGCACATTGGATATTAGGAATTCATGTTTCCATGCCACAACGCATACTGGAGTAATGATAGAAGTTGTCTGAAGTATGAAAAAAGGTCTTCACACGAGGGAAGAAATGAAACATTCACACAGAAATTAAAGCTAACGTTTATCCAGAGGAAACTCAGCACAACCATTCCTGTCTGTAAATTCACATACCTGTACTAAGGTTTATGTTGTAGTAATAGTTAATAAATCAGTGTGGGAGAGAACTGACCTGGTTACTGAAACAAAGCAGAACCTGGTCTGTTCTTTGATGCAGTATTGAGTATTGTAATACTGTAAAACAAGCCAAACGGTGAATGTTAATACAAAGGGTATGAGGATGCAGCTGTCCTGGTTATATTGTGTCACACAGTCTGTGGTGTTGACCCTGTTTCTAAATCCAACTCAACACAAAGTCCACATCAGTGGACACGGACACGGAGATCTAACTTTATAACTTAACAGTTACTGTAGAAACAGTGTTGGACACAACAAAGAGATGATGATTCAGCCACCCTCAGAGCCTCACTCACAGTGGAGCTAAAAACATGAAGTTTGTCCTGAGAGTGATGCCGCAGATAAAGTCACGGCGCAATTCAAATCTGAAAAGTTAATCCTCTAGGGAGTAAGAAATTTAATGGCAACTGGCATATTAGATTATGCAATATCATGTGTAAGAGAATAAGTTGTCTCATTATGAAAAAACACAATTATCGGCAAAGTTCCTATTTGGAATGAGCACAACAGATCATCTGACTAGTTAGCAGGATTTGTTTCAGATGACTGTATGGTTTGACACATTATATTTTAATTTAGTTTGAAAGTATGCATTTTTATGAGCAGCATGCTCCAATGGTTTACACATAACAGTCAAACCCACATCTACCAATCAACAAAGATGATGTCCATCAACTATGACATTGGTAAAAAAAAACTGCAAGGCCTGTTGTGCTGTTTCCAGAATACAGTCAGTTGTACTAGCAGACAAATTGGCCACAGCTGAGAAAAACAAGAACAGAGTGAAGAAAGAAAACACATGTTCCTTTGATAACTCAGACTGTGAGTAAGGAGGCAGCTCGGACACACGATCAGTTAGATTTTCATAGCACAGATTAGCACCAGCCAACATTACAGTGAGGAATACAGCCAGGGCCTTACTGATAAAACTTTATAATAAAAAGGAAAGAGGGAATCCTTCTACTCATTCCTTTTCCTATCAGTGCAGATATTTTTATTGAAAACAAGACTAAACAAATCCATCTCATACTTGGTGAAATGTGTCTCTATGTGTTGTCCCTGTGGTCCCACCCAAAGATTGGCTCCAGCTCCCCTGCGACCTTGACGGATAAGCGGTATAGATAATGGATGAATGGAAAATGTAATATAACTAATGGCTTATACAGACTTATAACTGCCCAAAGTGCTGCCTACTATTTCAGTTACCATCCTATCTGGATTATCAAAGTTAATTTTCTTCCTGTAAAGCATCTACAAATGTATTATTTTCTAGGAAGAAACTTTTGATATGTTAAAACTGACTTATTCACTGGGCTTATTCACAAAAAATGTTGACAAAAATGGACCAACATACACTTTGGGGGGGGGTATCGCAGTGCCAATGAATTTAGAATCTAGATTATACATTACGCATGAAAACTTTTTATAATTACTATACTACTTTCTATAATTACAAAATATGAATATTTTCTTTTTTAAATGTTATAAACTTATTGCCAGAGTAGTGTAATGCTACAAGAAGTTGCCTGGGGGGCATCCACAGCCCCCAGAGCAGACCCAGAGACCAGCCTGGGCCCGTCTGGAGACTTCTTTGAATGCATGCTGTTGCCATATGGCAGCAAATTAATTTGACGATTTTACAAAATAAACTTTTTACATATAAACTGGTTATGATAATACAGATACTATTTCAGAGTTTTGCCAAAATACTGAACAGTTTGTCAACTTTCTCAGATCATGAACGTCTCAGTGTCACATCTCCAAGGAAAAAAGAAGTTCAAACAGAATTAACACTGTAAAAGACCCCCTCTTCACAACCAAACAGTAAAACGTTTCTTTTATATTACTGCCTTTTAGTAAAAATGCAGTCATGTAATTGATGCCATATGGCAACACCATGCAATCGAGGGCAAATACAACTACTGTAAAGTAAAGACTCCTAGCTGTCATTGTGATACTTTACAGTCACAAGTAACACCAGTCAGCATATTCAGTACGTTTTCTTAACCAAACTTAACTAAATTAGCATCTGTAAAACATTTTCACATACACATATTGCCCTTTTTTTTTTTTTTTTACATAATCAGACATGGATGAGCTGTTAGTCTTTCTGAGCTATTTACTGATGAACCACACCTGTTGCCAGTCTTGTCAGCTAAGCTGGGCTAACCACGTCCTGAACCCTTTTCTGGATGCACAGGCATATAACGTACATAAGTCGTATCCATCTTCTCAGTGACATTATTCTCTGCGCATGACATTTTCACTCAAATCTTTGACCGAAGAATAAAAACATGTTCAATTAGTTAAATGCAATTACAGGTAGTCTTCTATTTTTTCTCCTTTTTTCTTCTTGTCATTTTGTTCCTGTTTTTTATTTTTACATAAGTTACAATAGTAAATTTCTTTCCATTATCCTCCGTTATGGGGGCAGTTTGGAGAAGCTATTGAAATTTTCAATCAATCAATCTTTATTTATACAGCTCCAATTCATCACAGTGTTCATTCATTCACACTCAAGACTCTTTCCATAAAGAGCAGGTCTAGACCAAACTCTTTAATGAAGAGAGAGACCCAACGATTCAGGAATTCAACATTAAGGATTCAAGAATCCCCACATGAGCAGCATCAGATGTTATATTAGGAAACAGTGGAGGAAGAACTCCCCTTTAACAGGAAGAAACCTGGAACAGAACCAGGCTTATTATTTTTTTGTTGATGTGTTCCTATTTGCTCTCTATATGTAATGACTTAATAAAATGTTAAGATGTACATTTTACCCCCCTGGGCTGAAAATATTTCCACCTTTCCATCTCAGCACTGTGTGATTTTGCCTTGCACACAGCAGACTGGCTTCTCAGGACATCTGTATAATAAGCATTCGGCAGAGCGATGAACACAACAGCAAGATGAAAAAGAGCCGCTATTAGTGCTGCCAGCTCTCATTTTCTCCCACGCAAACCACCCTGTCGCCACCAATCACACATCCGCTCTGCTGAGGCTGTCTCCACTGTCCCAGGAAGCCTTGCATGTCCAGACACTGTTAATATTCCACACACATACAGGGAAGGGTTAATAATCATGTCAGAGACTGCTTTGATTTGATTGAACATTTCAGACTGTGTGTATATCAAACAACATAGCAGATTTGACAAAAGGCTGTATATGAAACAGAATGGCATACACAGAGAATAACTGTATGAATACAAAATGGATGTATATTCTATTGAGGGTTGTCAAAGCTCTGTAAGCCTTTGAAAATCAGATACTAATAATTATCTTTGAGCTCATTGGCGGAGGCAGAGCTTCTGTAAGTGTGACAGTGTACATACATTACATGACATACGTAATGGAATTATTGTCATTTTTCTTTTCACTCCTTGTAGTTACTTTCAGAGATGTCTTTTGGGGCAAGTCTTGAGTGAATTAACAAATCCAACTGAAGTCTCAAATTAATCAAGACAAGTTCAAAATACGTTAAGGTTGCGTCTCGATCTCTCGTTAGTATAGACAAGTCTAGCTCAAGTAAACCAAGGCAAGCTTAAGTCAAGCTTAAAGTTAATCAAAGTTAAGATGTCTGAGTCGAGACTTGGAACTCTTTAAGACCTACGGGCCTGCCGGAGGGCCGAGTGTGCAAGCGCTCTTTGGATTACCGTAATTCGCTCACAATTTGTGCCATCGGAAAAATAACAACAGTTTCTGAAAGATGAGACATTGAGCTTTACAGCCAATATGGTGTCATCACGGTAATTCCACTCCCGCCTCTCCCGGAAACCTGCGAAACAAACATTTCTTTCCCAAACATTTCATTTCTTTTCAAGACAGTAAAAACGATTTTTTTTTTTGTTGTTGGTGTTGTTTATTGCACTGAATTTCTCTATTTAGGAAAATATGTGTAAAAAAAAACCCAAAAAAAAAGGGTTTACTGCCCTTTTTGGCAATTTATTTAATTAGTATAGGCATGAATCTATATATATTATTAAAATTTAGGATGTAAGGGTTGTATTGATGTATAGTAAGTTAAAATACTCCAAAAAATGGGACTACAGTACAGTACAGTAAATGTAAAAAAAAAAAAAAATGCTCTGGCGGACTGATGGTAGGTCATAAAGGGTTAACCTCATGGAGGTCATAGTCTAAGTCTAGTCTCAAGTTAACCAAGACAAGACTGTCCGAAATGTCAAAATCTGATTTGGATGACCTGACCAGAGAACTTCAGCACGTGTTTTTCTCTTTGCGTGTTGTGGCTCATAAATACTGTCAGACCTTATGACCCTGAGATGATGCCAAAAGTGATTTGCTGCTGCTGTATTTTTAAAACCAAAAAAAAAAAGTATCTGCAAATGGCCTAAATATAATCTGAGCCAAACAGAATAAGTGACATGAGTGTAACTGAACTCCATGGTAACCTAAACCCATTACTAATGTGGATTATAGTAAGAGAGGGTGGGATGGAGGCAGAGGTCAAGAGGTTGACGGCAGGGAAAGAGACAGAAACAGAAAGGGATGGGGGAGGATGTGGGGGAGGGTCGGTGTTAAACGAATCACTGGCAGTGATGTTTGATTTCCTTCCAAACTCTGTGCAGTCTCCCGGGGAAACAGAGCAGCTGTGGGGTTGGAAATCCCACAACTTGGCTGGTCGAGCTGTGTTGAACATGAAGAGCTGTGCTGACTGCTGCCACTCTCCAAATCCTTTACTTGTTGTTCGTTTTCTGTCTCCTCCCATGTAGCAGAGGAGCAGCACTGAAAAACAGAAAAACACGTCGACATGTGACGACTTCTAAAAGAGCAAACACATTCAGTTTTTTAAAAAAAAATTTGCATTTAAATGAATGCTGCAAAGAAAAGATAGTGATGTAAAAATGCAGCTGCCAGATCAATGTAAACCACAAAGAGTCTCATTAGTATTAAATAAGATGCCGTCACATCATGAATCACTCACAGATGCAGCTCTGGTGTTGGTGTCAATGCTACTGGGAAGTCAGGAGAAGATCGTCTCGAACTCAAGCAGTACAAATATTGTGAACCATGTAAACCATGTTGAAAGTATCATGAAAATGCATTTTTGAGATAATCAAACGTTGAATTTTGAATTGTCCTATGACGAAAGTGATGTGGAATTTTCTCATCCCATAAAAATCTTTTAGTACATTAGATATAATTCCCCACATTGGGAGAAACATCAGTTTAACACTACAGCGACAAACCCTGAGCCAGTTATTAAAATACAGCACAGCATGTCAAATATGCAACTTGATCTGCACGTTAAACCAAGACAGGAGCTTTATTTTGGCGAGCTAGACTGAATGAAGAATTTACACTACTGTGAATCTGGATGAGTCATTTGAAGTTTGTACATTGCTCTTTAAAAACACATACAATCCTTCTCTAATGAATAATGATAGTCTTGTATTTTATGCATTTGGGAGACGCACCCAAAAAACAAGCACATGAGTCAAAGTCAGTAAGTGTGTATGTGATTTTTACACATGTTCTTGCAGGGTTTTGGCCAGAAGTGTTGAGTTCAATTAGAGTATAAACACCAGGATTTCTCAGCGTCCCCGCAGGTTTCTACATGTTTATCTCTGAGCCAACAGGCTCTCTCCAGGTGTGCAAACACGGGGCTTATGTGTACCTGCCTGAGGGAACAGAAAATCTCTCAGGTATGAGGAGCAGGGCGGAGTTTCATTCTGTTGGTTTTCTTAGAATTTTACTGCATTACTCTGGAGGCTGTGAAAAACAGCTGCGGACGTTTGTCACATGGAGCGTTTGAGTAAATATCTTAACCCCTTCAGCCCAAATCCTACATTCATATCCACCTCAGGCCGTGGTTGGTCAGCTGTGGGGACACAGTCAGCCAGGGATTGAACTTTTCTATCTGGCTTTCCTTTTTTATTCTATTAATTTCATTTCATTTAACAATATATTCAACACATTTCGTGCTTGCTGTTATCCCCGTGTCTAAACAGTTATCATGTCTCACCCTCCTCTGACAGTGTGGACATTCAGAGCAGCTATAAACACTTGTGCCTATTGATCAGTGGCCAGACAAACACGCTGTACAGAGTAGTTATTTTCAAGCATAGCCCAGCCCTTACCATAAAGAGCCCAGACTGTTCTGAGTTTACAGAAGCCAGAGGGAGCCGCTGATCTGATTCAACTGGAAACCACTGCAAGAAGTATTTTGAGAGGCATTTCCTACATTTAGCCGCTAGGAGACCTGATCCAAAACATCCCAAAGTAAAATGGAATCGATTCCATTAAACCAATCACTTCAGCTTGAATGACAAAGTGGCTTGTTTAATCAAACGCTCACACACAAACATAGAGTCTCGCACCAACAAGCCATTTAAACAGGATGACAAGATCAGTAGTTTCCCATCAGCACCCACAATGATCCATATCGAGGCCAGTTCGTATGACATGTCATCTGATCACTTGTGGAGGTGAACGTATTTATAGCTGTTACTAATGGCCACACACGAACGAAGGGGAGAGGTCCACCATCATAAAGATGAAGCATACAAATGGGTGTAAGCGTGCACACTTTCATACCGTTCAAAGTGCTGCCAGTGTCTAAGAAGATGAGTAATGTAATGAGGGGATAGTGTGCGATATCAGATATTTTGTGTAATGTAATTGCGATTTTATCAATACAAAGCATGCAGTTACTTCAGGTTACTAAAGATGAAAATGAGATATATGCTTATTTTTAGCAGTGAGTATTTAAATTGGTAGAATTATATTTCGTCTTCATTTCACTCTGGCCAGTAGGGGAAGCTGCAGCCGTTGCTGGTGTCAGTTGAGCTTGTGGGGAGGGGGTTTGAAAAGCCTTTAGCTTAACACTTTATTCCCTACCCCAGCTCCACCCTCGGGGCAAACTTTTCACTTTTACCTACCTTAGCTGCCAAGCACAGGTTAGTTAGTCAGCCTACCACTTTAATCCAGAGAGAAACATCTTTACTATTGAACAGATTACCATGAAATGCTGTGCAGTCTCGGCCCTCAGAGGATGAATCCTGATCTGGTAGTAAAAGTAAAAGTAAAATTCTATGAATAGCTAAATAAATCACTCCTTTTACTTTCATTCTTATAGTTTTCTTCCATCTAATAAAAATGGAAGGAGTCTCTGTCTGTCTGTCCTTGGGCCTGGTCCCAAATAGCTTACTGAATTAAAAAAAAAAGGCATAAAAGGTTCAAAGTTAGGTTTTGTACAGAAAGCTGAAAGCAGCAATACCAAAACAGGTATGTTTTTCATGGGCACACAAACTTTGTTTGCTTTGCTTTCATGAATCCACATACCAAAGGGATTTAGGAAACCCCTTAGAAAAGTTGAATTGTAGTGTGATCACAGTTAGTGCCTTGAGGTCAGCATTGCTGTGATTTCCTCTGCTCCTATTGTTGTAGATTCAGAGTGTGTGCTCAGGTTAAGTTAGGAAGTGCTCAGGTTTCCCCCACGCCCTGATGCATTCAGAGCCACCCCCCTCCCCCCCAGCACTGAGGCAGGTAACTGCTGCCAAAGTAGGAGGAGGGGTGTGTGTTTGGCTGCAGGGTGATGAGGACAGTAGGAGTTCCCCCCTTTATCACGTATATAAACCCTGGTAATTCTTACCCATATCCCTGATTAGCACAACAGTAGCAGCGCCTCACTGTAGGCCGTCTCTGTTGTTCTCCTCAGCTCTGTTTTCATTTCATCACAACAGGAGGTTTAGTGCCAATAAAGGCTGAAGTTGTTTCTCTCATGGGAGAAACTTCACAGGCCTGAAAACCTCTAATAAAACCTCATGTATAATGTAGCTGAGGTTCAAACTGAGAGCACTACAGTAAATGTAGAAGCAAGAGCTCCAGCGATTAATCGATCAATAGAAAACTAATCAACAGCTATTTTGACAATTGATCAATCATTTTAGTTTTTAAATCAGAAATGCCCGAAATTGTGTGGTTACAGCTTCTCAAAGAGAAAATGCAGCTTGTTGTTGGTTTATAATCCCTGTACACTAAATAGTTTAGGGTTGTTGGACAAAACACAACATTTTTGTCTCTTGGAAACTGTGATGGGCAGTTTTCACTATTATGTTACAGTATGTAGACAAAACAATGAATTGATTAATCCGAAAAATAATCGTCAGATGAACTGATAATGAAAATAATTGTTAGTTGCAGACATATTAGTAACTGATAGTCTCAGAGCAGCAGTTTCTAACCTGAGGTGTCAGAAATAAATAAGGGGTCACAAGATTGTTCAATTAGAACTTTACTCTGTCCAAGAATCACTTTAAAAGCAGACGTCTGACTGAGTTTGGAGCTCACTGACAGAGATCCACGAGGCCTCTGTCACTCTGAGCCCAGCGCTGCAAGTACTTTACCTGTGACCTGAATAAACTGCTTCTGAGAACGACAGAACTCTCCTGCTGAAATCCTTGGGCTGTCAATGAAAGAATCAGGTTCTAATAAGATGATAAACAACATAGGAAATGAGGAAATATATACGTAAATGGTCTGTGTCTGGAACAGTTAGTTGTTTTAGTGTAAACTGAACTGATGCATCTCTGCTAATCTGAGCTTCTCCTCTGGCTGTTGATTACACATTTTAAGATCCTCTGTTTGTTTCACGTTTCACTACTTGACTTGATCCGTAGCCAGTGTAGACTGAGGATTTCCCCTCTCTCTTCCTCCCTCTCTCTCTGTCTGTCTCTCTCCAACCAAAAACACTGGTCTCTCCTGTGTGAATGTGCTGTGATCCCATCACTTGCTCATCACATACAGACGGGGTTGCCAGGCAACCACATCTGGTCACCCAGCAGCCTGGTAATCCAAGAGAAGATGAAGATATTGCATGCACGTTTCCGTCTGTGTGTATGTGCACATGTTCATATACAGTATAAGTGCATGTGGGAAGATTCAAAACCCTGCTGCAAATTTACATGTCAAATGTATTGTCATTAAGATTTATCTGTCAGCACGGTGCAGGAGGCGTGTGTGTGTGTGTGTGTGTGTGTGTGTGTTTTGTTCACCTGCATCACAGCAGCTGAGGCTTATTTTGTATTCCAGGCAGAATTCCTAATGTGGAGGCCCCAGAGTCTATTTAGAGCAGCATAAATCTGAATGCATTTGGCTATTCAGTCTTGCAGGTTGTCTTGAAGTTCGGCAGTGCAGGATTTCAAAAAGCTGCCGGTATTTCACATCAGTACTTAAGCATTATTGACATACTCTAAAATATACTATACAGACGTCCTGTTAAGAGCCTGAAACCTCTAGTTATTCCCACATCTGTTCAGCACAATTATCAGTTTCAAAATGGATAACTAAGCTAAATCAACCAAACGGGGGTGGAGTAGGGGGGAGAATCTGCCAGTCACAGATATGCCTCAGTGTCTTTAGTGCCAATCCCTCAAATGTTATTTTTTTGGCCAGAAGAGAGGCAGTGTCATAAGAGCTGCTTAAAAAGTGTTCTTTTACATCTGTAAATGGAATAAAAAGCCCTTAAAATAAAGAGAAATAAAGAGGAAACACTGTTAATTAATGGGACACTCCACCAGTTTTACACATGAAGTATTATTCATCACAGCTATCTATCTATCTATCTATCTATCTATCTATCTATCTATCTATCTATCTATCTATCTATCTATCTATCATGTGAAAACAGAGTCTACACGTTTACAGGTTTTACAGGTTCAGGTCACTGCAGATCTAAAGGTATCTGTAACCAAAGTGCAGCATCAGAGTTCAGACAGATGGAAAACACAACTGTACCACCTGGTTCTATATTTTGCAAAAAGTTCCAGTTCCAGTTAGTTTATGGTCATTCAAACATGTTAAAAACAGTTGTTTTATTTGAGAATGAACATTTTGAAGGAATGGAGTGTTTGATTTCAGTGTTGACAGAACCACCAACACCAGTAATCCTGTGGTGTTTGAAGGGCGTTGGAGTATGACTGCCATGCCGTCTCTAATGCTCGGTGCTAACAGAGAACTGGTTGGGTGATTTACTCTGGGTCTCCGTGTAGTATTTATTCTCCTAATAACAAAGAGGTCCTGTTAAAGGGGCGGTCAGTGGCGGCATGTTGTCGGCAGAAAACAACTCACCTATTTTCGGAGGGCAGATAATGATTTGAAAGAAACATCATGAGTGTTTTATTTCCCATTGCAGTGATCGGGAATGATTGATGTCCTCCACTCCAAGAGTGTGGCTGTATCTGGGCAGGTCCCAGTGTGACTGTATGAATGTGAAACAGGATGTTACTGATAATAATGTACTGTACCTACTCAGCAAACCGTCTGTAGATTAAAAGTTCCCTGTGGTCATTTTTTTTCAAGCAGCTCCCCAATTGGCACATCAATGCATTATTACAGGGAGTGAAAAAGAGGACAATCAAAATATTCACAACATTGGCTTTGCAAATGTTTCATGGGTAGGGAAATGCATTCAATGGATTTTGGTAGACCTCAAAGACAAAAACAATTATGGTTGGATATCGGTGATTAAATGTATACAGAACTTTTGTGCGTCTACAATAAAAATCTGCACCTTTAGTGTGACACAGAGGTACATGGATTTATTGTGTTGTGGACTGCGGGATGTTTGTGAGAGTCTTTAAATATAAGAATATTTTGCACTAAGATTTAGAGCAAAATTGTGTTCTTATTGGGTTCAATATGTTCGCTTGCTGCGTAGGGTGTACGTGTTTGTGCGTTCCTTTGTCAGGCTTGGTTTAAACTAAGGGTGATGCGATATACCTGTACTGACAATATAGATGTATTGTAACTGTTATATTCGAAATGTTATATTGTGTTAATATTATATTGTGATAATATTGTGTAAATATTCCACCATCTCACCATTAAATAGTTTCTGTGTCATCCCAGTCTGCAGGAAATGCCTATCGATAGTAGCTGCAAAAGGGGTTCACCTCCATCCTCCTTTCACCATGGTAGAGAGAGTTAGGTGCAGTTATGGCGCGTTTCCACTAGTACCTACTCGGCTCTACTCGGCTCTACTCGGTTTGGTTGCGTTTCCATTACAGAAATGTACCACTTCAAAGTGGGCGGGGCCGTCATAGCAAGGTGGGCCGAAACTCCGGTAGCGTAATTTGCATACGGCACAAACAAACACAACTAAGGACACGGAGCGTTTGGTTTGCGTGTATTCGTTTACCTCGTTCACAGAAATAATAAAAACGCTCGGTCTCTGTTTCCGGGGTTTTTAAAACGCCGGGTTTGATTCTTGTGAACGAGTCGCTCTCATGACTCATCAGGTGACGTCGCATTGTCAGCTCGACTCTGCTCACTTGGAACCCCGGCAGAGGAGGTACTAAAATAGTACCTGGTACCAGGTACTAAAATAGTACCTGGTACCAGGTACTAGCACTGGTGGAAACGCAACCAAACCGTGCCGAGTCGAGTTGAGCCGAGTAGTACTAGTGGAAACGCGGCATTAGTGATATAGGGATTCAGGTCAACTAACGCTGTTTGAGTCAGTGGAGAAGAAAAGAAAAGCAGAGATGGCTAGTGCATGTCAGGATGAAGTCATCACTAAAAACATGCTCGCTTTACTTCAGAAAAAATTTCCAGAGACAGAGAATGTGAAAAACAGAAAGAAGAAAACAGTCTGCTGCTTTTTAAGTTAATGTAGTATTTAAGAAAACACAAGAGAAGACTTAGAGAAGTTAAAAGATGCACATAATAAGTTATGGTTAAAAGGATGGTGCAGTGATTAACACCTTTGCCTCACAGCAAGAAGGCTCTGGGTTCAAGGCTGACAGGTTTGTGGTTTGAGCCTTTGCATGCTCTCCCTGTGTTTGCTTCCTCCCACAGTCCAAAGACATGCAGGTTAATTGGTGACTCTAAATTGGCCGTAGGTGTGAGCATGAGTGGTTGTCTGTCTATGTGTTGGCCCTGAAAGTGACCGGCGACCAGTTAGGATTGGCTCCAGCCCCCACCCCCGCAGCCCTTAAGGATAAGCGGTATAGACAATGGATGGATGGATGGCCCTTAGTGCGAGCCACACTGTCATCTACTGGTCAGCGGTAATCCAGCAGTGACAGGCACATTCCTCAGCTGAGCAGACAGGTGAGACGGTGCTGGATTCGTGTTGCTGCTGAGTGCTTTTTGTCTGTGAGCACACAACAGTGGCAGAAAAAGTGAAGCCAAACTGACCCGCGGCTCAGTGACAGACTGACATTGAGTTGTCAGGCATGAAGGACACAGCCTGAGACAAACAGTGGCTCTCATATTTGTGTACCACCACAAAGGGTTGGGTCTGGGTCAGAGAGTAGCACATAGAGAACATGAGCCATTACGTTGTACATCTAATCGAGAGTGAGTCAGAGGTTAACTGTTGATCACTGGTGTTTAACTGGTGAATACATTAACATGATATCTGATATAGAATCATTATGTGAGCCATCTGATATGTAATGAATAATTAACACGAAGAACATGAGTCATTATGTCTTATATCTAATATGTAATAATGAATCCAATGTTTAATATAATAAACATGAGTACTGTATTACATATCTTATATGTAATAATATAAGTAAAATGAAGACACATTTATTATCAGCAGACTTTTCTTTAAAAAACATTTAAGCAAGTTGTGAGTCTTCAGACACTCTCTTTCATAGCTATGTGGAGCAGAGCTTTAACACAGCAAAAATACTGATACCAATCTACAAATAGTTTAGTCAAGTAAAAGTCCTGCATGGTAAAGGTTAAATGTTAAAATCATTCTATCATTAGATTGTCATTATGCATGCATCAAAGGATAACTGTGGTGTTTTTAAACAGTGGCCCCATTTTTACATATGTTGGTGTCTAAATCACTGGTACGTAGGAAAACATTTGGAATTTGTCCAGTAGGTCACCTCAGCTGGCAAACGGACTGCAATGGCTGCAATGTAATCCACCAGACTAGCTTTGAAGAGAGTCTGTTTCTGCTTCAACAAAAAGGGTCTTATAGGTCTATCTCTGTAGGGATCCTTTCCATCATGTGGCAAAAACAAGCACGGAACCAAAAAACATTCCAGATGCAACAGCTGTAGGTCATTTAAACTTGTCTACATGTTTGTTTCAAGATGATATATTTTGAGGTTTGGATTAAGAACAGCAGAACTTGAAATGATCACAGGACCAAACACCACAGCGAGCGGGGCGACTGCCCCAACGGAGAGGGAATCGATCCGAGATAAGAGTTAGACAAACAGCGTCGGGAGCCAGGCCGGCCAAGTAACAGGGAACCAGACACTGGTTGTGCTCACATTGCTACAGAGACCTGGCTCCATCTCAATATCCTGCATAAAGCTACTGCTCCCGATGAGTGGACCAGACCATGGACTGTATAAAGGAGGTGGACGTAGTTTGGCATTTTTGGTGTTGCTATCTTGGTTTCAGAACCAGAAGTAACATTCATTCTGCACAGACCCCCTGATCTGATTAGTTAGGTTTCATCATGGTCCGCTTCTGATTGGTTAGTCACAAGGTAGTCCTACCCTCAGCACACCCTGCTGTACTATCCATTTTACAAAACGAACATCATGCCTTATTGAATAATGTATCCAATGAACAGTGATCTAATGGCTCCAAATGTTTCTTGTAACCAGAGACAAGTCGTGGAAATCCACATGGTATTGATTATCAATAGAAACTTGCTGCATTATGAAGAACGGCTCTGAAATATGAAGAAAGTGAATCAAAGGGATGGGAATAGGATTTACTTCCTGACTATTACTGGACTATTTGTGTTGCTATGTAATCCTTAAAAATGGAAACATTTTCTTTGATGGCAGCATTCATCTTTTTAATCTTTTGGTTATTTATGCCTCATTTACGTTTCGATTATGTCAGCTGATTTAAAATGTTCTTGATAAATGTTTAAATAGAATAAGTGAAAAAATGTGTTTATGCTACAAGGATAGAAAAGTGCATGCAGTACCAGGCAATCTCAGCAAGAGATCAGAATAACCTAGCATGACCTAAGCCAAACCATATGTTAATCTAAACCAAACCACTGTAAGCTTTGCGCACACACACACACACACACACACACACACACACACACACACAAACACACACACTATGCATGGCATATGCCTGGCAGAGATAATAAATCCCAGTTTACAGTTGCACCTAAGATTATTTAACCCCCATTGCAAATTAGGTGTATTGGCAAAATGCACAAACTTTCAGCTGTGTTCAATGAACAAGAATAATCTAAATAGCTCAACACAACTAATATTACAGGTAGTTTCTCCAGATTCAACACAAAATGCCACTTTTAATGACGACTGCAGTCTCAAAATTCATTTGCACTCATTTGCACATCAGGTGTTGTCTCAAGCACACCTGATGTAACTAATCAAGGGCATCATTAGTTGCACCTGGTGTCCTTTAAATAGAACACATCAAATACCCAGACTGGTTAGAGGTTTGTTCACAGTGACGTTTGGTTGCATGTTAGATATATGGGTCAAGAGAAGTGTCCAAAAGTTAAGAGAGGAATCATTGCCTTGCACAAACAAATAAAAAAGGATACAAAAAGATAGCAAAGGCACTGAATGTTCCTACAAATACTGTTGGAAGCATAGTTCACAAGTTCAAAGCTAAAGGAACACTGGCTACACTACCTGGACGTGGCAGACAGAGGAAGCTCTCAACAGCTGCCACCAGATTTCTGAGGAGACATCAGGCACTGTGGTTTCAGTTTCTACAGTAAAGCGCATACAAAACACTGAAGGCCTCCATGCCTGAACTCCAAGACATACACCACTACTGTCCCAAAAGCACAAGACAAGTCGGCTCCAATATGCTTAAAACCATAGAAATAAGCCACAGAAGATTCTGTCCTGTGAAGTGATGAAACAAAACTGGAACATTTTGGGTCTATAGATCAGAGGTATGTCTGGAGGAGGAAGAATGAGGCATACACTGAAAAGAACAGCCTGCCTACAGTGAAACATGGCGGTGGCTCAGTGATGTTCTGGGGCTGCTTTGCTTCTTCTGGCACTGGAAACCTGCAGCGTTTGGAGGGCAAGATGGATTCAATCAGGAGATCCAGGAGAAAACATCAGACCGTCTGTGAGGAAGCTGAAGCTTGGGCGTCATTGGACCTTCCAACAGGACAATGATCCCAAGCGTACCTCAAAATCCACCAAGGCTTGGCTTCAGAAAAAGTCCTAGAAGATACTAGAGTGGTCGTCACAGTCACCTGACTTGAATCCCATAGAAAAACTTTAAAGAGGGATTTGAAGAAGGAGGTTGCTGCATGCAAACCCAAGAATATTAGAGAGCTGGAGGCTATTGTCCATTAGGAATGAGCAAAGATTCCTCAGGAACGCCGTCAGAACCTGGTGCCAGACCCCAGCCCATTCCTGCATCATGTTTGCAGCAAGTCCTAACATCAAAAGGGTGCTCTACTGAGTACTAAAGATGCCTGTCAAGAAGGGGTTGAATACATTTGAGACTGCAGTAGTCATTAAAGGTGGAATATTGTATTGAATTAGGTGAGGTGATGGTCGTGGATGAATGGCACAACAATGGGCCTCAGGATCTCATCACGGTATCTCTGTGCATTCAAAACTCCATCAATAAAATGCACCTGTGTTCGTTGTCCATAACATACGCCTGCCCGTACCATAACCCCACCGCCACCATGGGCCACTCCATCCACAACGTTGACATCAGTAAACCGCTCACCCACACGACGCCACACATGCTGTCTGCCATCTGCCCTGAACAGTGAAAACCAGGATTCATCCGTGATAGAGAACACCTCTCCAACGTGCCAGACGCCATCGAATGTGAGCATTTGCCCACTCAAGACGGTTACGACAACGAACTGCAGTCAGGTCGAGACCCCGATGAGGACGACGAGCATGCAGATGAGCTTCCCTGAGACGGTTTCTGACAGTTCGTGCAGAAATTCTTTGGTTATGCAAACCGATTGTTGCAGCAGCTGCCCGGGTGGCTGGTCTCAGACGATCTTGGAGGTGAACATGCTGGATGTGGAGGTCCTGGGCTGGTGTGGTTACACGTGGTCTGCAGTTGTGAGGCCGGTTGGATGTACTGCCAAATTGTCTGAAACGCCTTTGGAGACGGCTTATGGTAGAGAAATGAACATTCAATTCACGGGCAACAGCTCTGGTGGACATTCCTGCAGTCAGCATGCCAATTGCACGCTCCCTCAAAACTTGAGACATCTGTGGCATTGTGCTGTGTGATAAAACTGCACATTTCAGAGTGGCCTTTTATTGTGGCCAGCCTCAGGCACACCTGTGCAATAATCATGCTGTCTAATCAGCACCTTGATGTGCCACACCTGTGAGGTGGGATGGATTATCTCAGCAAAGGAGAAGTGCTCACTAACACAGATTTAGACAGATTTGTGAACAATAAATGTTTTGTTTTTTTTATATAGAAAATGTTTTAGATGTTCAGCTCATTTAAAATGGGAGCAAAAACAAAAGTGTTGCGTTTATATTTTTATTCAGTGTATGTATTTATGTTTATTTTAAACATTTTTAACATGTTATGATTGACAATATAGAATAATGTATATAATATATAATCATGTAAAATATGACCTCATATTTATGAATACTAAATATTAAGTATTTAGCAATGATATTTACCAATTATATTTGATATACCTATTTTATTTGTTTATTATATCAATTAATTATTAAAGTACTCTGACAACTGAGTAAGCTCCACCTGCCGATAAAGACCAGGAGATTTGGCCAGAGAGGAAAGATATTTAAACAGTGAACTCATCCTGTCTTGTGTTTCATGTCACTGTAGCAGGTGGAAGAAGTGCTCAGATCTTTTAAGTGAAATTGCAATACCACAGTAAAAATAGTCTGTTAGAATTGACAAAAAAGAGAGAGGGAGGGAGAGAATGGAAATAGAGAGTACGAGAGGAAATGTACTGTTACTTTTCACCACTGGTCAGTAGTATTCTAATTATAAAAGTTGAGTCATGCTTTAGTTGCTTTGAGCAGAGAAAGAAAATGGAACATGTTGTTACTGAACATTTTGCTGAATGGTTCAATATAGTTATTTTATGAATTTTGCAGACACGTTCATTAAAAGCATTTCCTATGTAATAAAAATGTTAAATAGTGGAAGAAGTTTACTTTCAAGTGTTAAGCAGCATTACCCAAATACCCTGCCTGGGAGAAAAAGGATTTTCATTGAAAGCAGCTCATTTATTAAACGTTCACTGTACAAAGGACTGAAAACATCTACCCTGTTGTTTCTCCCCTTCCTGTGATTTAAGAGTCCCCCATTAGGTTCCAATGTTCTATAAAGTGGAGAGGAAATATTCCAGACAAGGTGAGTCTGTCTCATCAGCTCACCTCCCACCGGTCCTGTCATCTTTATTACTTACAGCTGCACCATTTCACTTTTACAAGATTTTCCATCACTATTGAGTTTTGTTTTAGTTACAGTCACATCAAAGTGTGTGTATGTCATTAATACAAAAGTCCAATAATATCATCATTGTTCTGGAAGTAAGAAAATGTCTGTAATGACTATCAGCCGTTTTCAGTCCCTGTCTGAACAGATTCTCCCTCATCATTACACAGTTACACAGAACATATAACCATTTTTATTTACTTTAATGTTTTCTTTACTTTAATTGCTGGCTTCCATTTATTTCATGGGGCTATGGAATCGATCAATGTGGTTGGTCGTAACACTTTCCTCCTCTCTTAGAGCGAGAGATCAACGCTAGAACTATACTGAGGGAAGCTCCTTGAAGACTTGTCTTTTTAAAGGCAGAGTCTGCAGTGTTGGAAAACTAGCAAGGGTAACAAGATTTTGAAAGTATTCACCCAAATACATCCCACCTCCCCCCTTCACGCCCTTCTCCAAAGTCACTCCCACACAACACATACATGGACTAACGTTACTGCTGGAGGACGAGTCCATGAAAGTGATGAGAAGCCTCTCTTCATTTTCAGTCTAACAAATAACTCAAACACAAGCAAACCAGCCATCACAAACGTAATGTTAGCCTTAGCGTCCAGTTACTGAGACTGTCCTTTGTGCTGCTAGCTCAGCTCTCTCATATTCTGTGGCTCAGTGGGTGTGGGTGTGTGGGGCATCTGTTGCCTTTGTGCCCCTAAGTGCAAATAGACTGTCGCCGAGCCGCCCTTTGGACCTCTCTTTAGCCGCTCTTTCTCTGATTCTTGAGCAACTAGTTTGTTAGCTTTAGCTGTGCTGAAGTCTCTGGTTATGCACAATGGGTGCATTAGCAGTGTGCACGCAGGTAGACAGGTACGCAGGTAGACAGGCAGGTCGGCCGCCCAGTCATTTCAATCAGTCCAACCGAAATGACTGGATCAGTCCTGTGACAACCATAGACACCAGGTGTTTTCTTCTTTTTGTCAAACTCCTTCAGTTATTGATTGCTGTCTGGCTGTTACGAAAATTTCAACTAATATGATAAAAAGTGCCTCAAAAATAAGTTGCAGACCCGGCCTTTAAAACAGCTGAAAAAGTTCTCTTTATCACAGGAAAGAATTCTGCAGCTTTATCATGCAGGAATTGAGGAGCATCTTCACCTTCAGAGTAACAATGCGATGTGGAAACACCTCAGCACAAGACAGGAAGCATCGCGATACTTAGAAAGGAACTGGACTGCAGTTGATACCCAGAGGTAATGATGTGTTTTTTTAAAGTGAGACCAATAAACAGCAAATTTTATGTACTACTTTTTGATAAATAATATGAATATTATCCGATGTACATTGGACTGAATATCTGTGTCTATGTACAGTAAGGTGAACTTACATATAACCAATGTTGAGTTTTATTTTTAACATGTTTGTGTTTTTTATGTTGGTTATATTTGGTGTTATTATTATTATATTTCAGTTTGATTTGATGCATTTTTTTGAAAATTTTTTCCTGTTGAATTTTTTCAGATATATAATAACGTCATGGAAACAGACATGTTTTTGATGTGAAGGGGGGGGGGGGGGGGGAGAGTCATCTAAATAAAGAATAAGTTGTAATGACTCCATGTCATGTCAAAACTCAGGTGAGCTCCTTTTTCATTTTCTCTGGCAAACTCTGAATAAGTGCATTTGTCATCATGAAATTACCTGAGCTACTTTCCTGAGGATATTGGTGACAGATAACTTGTCATCAACACTGCTGATGTTTTAAATAATCTGTACATGTGGTTCCATGTATTGAATGACCCACTACCACCACAGAGTACATACTGCAGCTCCAGCTGTGAAGGTCACTCACCCATTGTTTTGCCTGAGGCAATGTGGCTCTCTCCATTTGAAAACATCAATGACAATTGTGTGAATGTTTCATGCTTCACTTGTGCTTCAGATATGAGTGATACAGTGAAAAAGGAGAAGCATCAGATGTACAATGTGTAGTGTGTTTTTATTGGGATAAAGATTCCAGGTGTCTTGTGTAATCTTGTCATATTAGTGAACAGGCTTCTGGAGATCAGTCTGGGAATTAATTAACTGTCTTGTGTATAAAGAGCACATCATAATGAGACATCTCTCCATTCTTCGTTTGACCTTTGGCAGTGAAGGCCAAGTGCTGTCGTGGAGTGCAGTTTCACTGTGGCCCGTTTTAGAGCCACTCAGCTCCACCAATCGTAATTAACTGTGTCAGCAGCTGCATGCTGGTTGCCATGCAGAAGATGTCTGTGTTTCAAAGTCGCCTGTCAGCTGTGACAATAAGCCCTGCTTTGTATTCTCACATTAACTTAGAAATGCAAAAAATATTTTGTATTAATGTAGAAAAAAAGGGAAAATGCCTTCAGTGTGGTCTGTAGATAAAACATCTATTTGTGTTGTAGTCATGAGCTGTGGAGTGACTGACTGAAAGCTGTTCATCTTTTAACGTGTTAAATTGGCTATTATTAATATTTTTATTCTGACAAATGAAAATGACATTGCCAAAGTTGTTCCTCATGGTGATGAACCTACAGAGATGTATCCACTGAATCTGCGGCATCTTTACAGGCTTTAAAGGCAGTTTCCGCTTATTGTTTATCTGGTCAGCTGCAACTTTACAGTTCTGGTTCACTCGCACTGCCCTCATAGCGTCATCTTTAGAAAAAAGCTTTTTAAAAAGTACCACTGTACATTATCAGCTCACATAATTAGACATAATTAGAAGCTAGCTGATGAACAAGTGGCACATTTAGCAGCTTAAAAGCCAGATATTTCCCACAGGAGTTGGTGGAGGAGACCAAAACTGAATTAAGAGAGTGAATGTGATTAATCTTACATTCATCAAGTAATAGCAACATGACTCCAAATGAATGATTGTTTCCCTGTATGTGGAAACAAGCAGCAGAAAACAAGTTGAAAATGTGTCATTATCTCAATGTTGTGTTCACGACTTGTTTCCGTTGCCCTCAAGTAGACAAAACATTATTTATTGCAGGTATAACTTGCTATTTAAAGCTCTTGTTGGAGATTTAAGTGGGATCTACAGGATATCCCAAGATGTAATTTACTTTGGTTTACTTTCAGTCAGTTCCATAGCTAACATTCTGAAGTAGTCTTAGTGCCAAAGCCTAGCCATACTTACCATACATACATACAGTTTCACAGTTAAAGTACATGTGTAACTTATTTGCTTGCATGTGGCTGACGGTAAATCAACTCACTATGTTGTTCAGGTATGTGGACGTGCTGGTGTGGCAGGGGATCAGTTTAAACCTAATCAGATAGAATGTCTGATTGTTGCGATATAATACACAATAGCTCTCAAGTTTTGGAAGGTACCTGAGAAATTAAATAAATGTGGTGCTCCTGACCCCCAGGACTGCAGGATGACGAGGCTTTGATGCAGCACACAGTTACCATCATCAAACAAGAGAGCCTAAGATCTCCTGCAGGGAATAAAGCTTTTTTTTTAAACTTGTTTTTACTTTGTGACCAATAAATGAATCACTAATCATTAATCACACTTGAATATGTATCCCTGGAAGGTTCTGATTAAAAAATAGCACTACACAGCACAGATGCCTTTGCATAGTACAAACAATTATCTTCATTCCCTCACGTGCTGATGCATCTGCCAACAAACAAAGACAATTTGACTCTCCAGCTATTTATATAGATATACAGTGCAGACCTCTCCACAGCTCCACTCTCCTAACATGCAGTGCACAGTCTTCATTCATGTTCCTCTCAGGATGAACAACACATTCTCATTTCATCAAAGACACTTTGTTACTTCCCTTCGGCATCTGATACAGATGCCGAAGTGCTTGAAGATGTTTGACCTTCATTGTCATGGTAACAATGATAAACATGTGGTTCACATTCTGAGATGGGTGTAGTTTCCTGGGGTTAGGTTTACAAAAGGTGATGGCAGGTTAAAATGAGTCTGTTAGCTGTGTAAGTTAAGTTACATACATTCGTGATGTAAGTTAAAATAAGTCAAGGTTGACTTTTGGTTTCACACAGGACATGAACAGGGTCCAAGTCCTGTGTTTGAGCCACCCATCCACCCTGGCTTCCTCCTACACAGACTTTGCTGCGTTACACCACATTGCCTTGTACTGATGCCTTGAGCACCAGTATCAGATCCAAAGGTGGGTGATGCTGACAACTTTTGTTATAACAACACTTTTGTTAATAATAACTTTTGTGATTGACCTCTGATTGTTCATCTTGTATGATCATCGGGTAAATTTAATTTAATGTCATAATAATTTAAATGTTGTGTTAATTAAGACCTTTCTGCAGGAGTAACCATGAAGTAGTCCATTATCTATATCTCTTTATCCTTAAGGGTGCCAGCTGTCATCGGGGGCGAGAGGCGGGGTACGTCTCTTAGACTGGTCGGCATTTCATCACAGGGCCGACACAGAGACACTCACATTCACACCTGCACAGCTGCACGTCTAAAACAGGCCAAGAAGTGCTAACCACTGCACCACCACGCCGCCCCTACCAGGATGTACTTGTATTATTTCAAATTCTTGATTATTTTCATTTTATTTCATCTATTTCATCAGACTCTTATCATGAGCACTGAAGCTCTTGGTGAATAAAATTGATATTTAAAATCAAGATGAGTGTTGTGAATGTGCCAACACTTTGATCCTATACATTTCTTTGTGTCCTTTTTTTTGACGGCAAATCTACCAACCAACCTCTCATTTCACCGCTCCTTCCTCCAGTAACCTATAAATCTCGTTTGGCTGGAAGCTGCTTATCTGGATCTTTGATGTTGCCTCGTGAACCCGATGAACCCATGTGTATAAAGAGATTTTGAGGGGCGGGTGTCTCACATTCAGTGAGCTGCGCTGAGCATCACTCATTGTCTCAACCTGTGAGGGATTCAGCTTCGGTGATTTCAAAGAGCTTTTGATCTTTGAAGCAGAGACAATTGAGTCAAGGAGACGTGGCACGTCAACATCCATCAAGAGGTCCCGTCACAGTTTGCGAGAACCTTTCAAAGCTGATTCAGATCCAGAACCAACTCAGACTTATTCCCAGGATGCCATGATTCAGCTGTATTCACTGTATGTTGTAAATATTTGTACAATTACACCTGACTTTCTGATCAAGTGGTGCCAGCTGGAATTGTTGTTCAACAATTTGCTGTCTTGCTGAGAGTTAGATGTTCAGATTGATACCATTCTCATGTGTGTACAACAAATATGACAATAGCCAGTTAGCTTATCTTATTTCAGCATTAAGACTGGAAACAGCAAATATCTGTTAAACACCAACATTCACTACCAAATGGTTTTCACTGCAATTAGAATTACAATGATGATCTAACTTGTTTTCAGCTCTTATACGTTTATACATGTCAATGAGCAATACACTTAAGGGTCCCACTTTGGGAAGTTTGACAATATGGTCAGTCTAATCTCAGTACAGTGTTCCTCTGGGTCAAAGTCATCATTCATCTACTCATGATGATGATGATGATGTTGTATATACGTTTTTTAGTTAGTAGGAGGAGTGTCACTGGTGAGGTAGAAGTTGTGAACTAATGGAACAGGGTCTGTGTGAAGGGAAACCCTACACAAACAACCCTGACAGTGACAGACAGCAGTCCACGTGTGACAGTGTGCAGCACCCGCAAACAGTTGAACTGTCATCATATCACGCGTCAAGTTTGTGCTTCTGTGCAGCTGGGATGGATGTGTGCTCACTCTCCTCTCTTCTAAGGGTGACCTGGATCCACAGACTAGCTCACTGGGATTATTTGGGTGACACTTTCTCTGCCAAAAGTCTGTGAGTTCCCAACAAAGAGTGAACGGTTCATATCAAGGCATCAAAATTGCTTTGACTAATTGGATTATTTCTGCGTTTTGAAGACGGCGCAGTTCAAAGGGGAAGGTGGGCGTTCAAAGACATGAACCTAAAGGTGTGAAAAGTAAAAAATAAACAGCAGATCCAAATTATGTACCTCTGAGTTCGTTAGGTCAGAGGCGGCTGTGAGTTAACAGGTTTAAGCAGGAGATCAGACTCCCTGTCAACATGATAACATGAACACAGCGGGAATCTCCTGCAGAGACAATGCACTTCGTGGAACGTGAAGAATTTTGTTTGGGAGCTTAACTTGCACTACATTTTATCGGTTTGAGCTCGGCCAATCAGATGAGTCGTTCGGTGTGGAGTCACAAAAACAACCATCCAGTAGCCTTTCGACACCGCCGCTTGTTGCCAGGGTTGTTTGTGCCCTGCAGGGGAAGAGGTGGAAGTAGAGCAGAAAATGTTAACGGAGATTAGACGGGCTGTAGATCTGCCACCTGAGAGCAAACATTATACAGATAGCCAGTTTGTTTAAGGGGAATAATGAGGACGGTTAAAGGAGTTCATGAACCAGCAGGTAGGGACAAAAAAAAGAAAGAATGAGGACAAGTGATGCATAAAGAATGACAATCATGCCAGTTTTTTACAGTTGGTTACATGCATGTCTTTACTAATATGCAGCTCAGCACAACAGTTCATCCAGAATGCACTTATACAACCTTTATTTCAATCTCAAGGAATCATTGAGGGCGTGCCCTCATTTTCAGTGATGCCAAGAGTACACAACAGAATAGATACAGATACACACATACAAAAATAATTCACAAGAAAACAACTAACAAAAAACACAACACAGTTAAAAACATTTGCATTCAAGAGCAGTTTTTCCAAATTCACTGTTTGCTCAGGGGACTTTGAGCATCAGACAGTCACTTGAATGGGTGGAGTAATGGTTACTGGACCAGTTTAATAGGGAGGAAATACATGATGGCAAGTTGACATTAAGGGCTTTATAAATGAACAGAAACCAATGCCTGTCCCCTCTTACTGGTACAGACGTCCACCCAACCTTTTCATGCAATATGAAATGATGAGTAGAGTAACTGTCAACAGTAATAAATCGAGGAGCAGAGTGATAAACTGAATCTAGTGGTTTAAGGGTGGAGGCGGAGGCGTGTCTACAGATAATAGGCCTCAGTTATTTGCTTTCTACTGAGCATAGAAAAATCAGCTCTGTTTCTGTACAAATACCCAATTATTTGTTCTAGCTTATCCAGCCACATACTGAGATATTTTTGAATATTGTGTCCATTCAGTGTGGAAACATGTAAATTAATGTCTCTGATTATAGAGAATAGATTGTATTTAGTTTCTTGTGCATTCAAGACTAATTTAATTACAAAGTGCATCTTCTAGATTGTTAAAGGCTTGTAGTAAAATGTGGAGTGCGCAGTGTCAGCACAGCAATACAGAATTGTATCATCTGAATAAAGGTGGGCATTACAATTTGTAATAAGTGATGTAATATTGTTAATATAAATTGTAAATAATACGGGACCCAGTATTGAACCTTGTGGGACACACTTTGACAGTGGTAAGAATACAGACCGATCATTACCTAATAGTGCACACTGTTTTCTATGAGACACATAGTCCTGATACTCCTTCTGACAAAGTGTCAAATGCTTTTGTTGAGGTAAAGTTTTAAACATTAGCTTAACATTTTTTAAAATACCAACTAATATATGCTAAATGAACTATGAATACACAGAATGATGTCAATGATGAAATGAAAAGTGAGCCATAGTTTTCTACTCAGAAGCAGTTCATCTCAGAAGTAGCTATTGCACTCTCTCCTCCACTCTGTTACTTCACATTAAAGTTTTCACCCCCTTCCTGTCCAGTGAAAACCATGTATCTCATGTTTTAATCTTGAATTTGTGTGAAACTGAAGGATGGAGTGTTCCTTTAAGGGCTGACTAAATGTCCGCCTTCTTAAGCTAAATATACAATTTTAAATCCTCTTGGAAAATCACTTTTCTATGAAAATGCATAACCCCAAAGCTGAAAACAGGCTGTTTTTGGGGCTGATGAAAAGTACGTGATTCTCACAGGACAGCGATGATGATCTCATGAACCATGATGCCCAACAGTTTATAAAGGAGTTAAAATTAGCTCTTAAACACTTGCAGCAGTAAAATGCAACATACACATTAACACATCAGTAATATTAATTACTAATTTAGATATAAATACGTTTTGAATACGGCAGCATGGTGGTGTGGTGGTTAGCACTGTTGCACTGTTGCCTCACAGCATGAAAGGTTCCAGGTTCGAATCCAGGTTTGATCATGGGTTCTTGGTGACTCTAAATAGCCCGTAGGTGTGAATGGTTGTCTGTCTCTATGTGTTGGCCCTGTGGTTGTCTGGCCACCAGTCCAGGGTGTACCCCGCCTCTCGCCCGAAGTCAGCCGACGGATAAGCGGTATAGATAATGGACGGGATGGATGGATGCATTTTAAATATGTGTGTATTTTCCACAGAAGCAGCTCTTTGTGAAACGGATTATCTGGAGTTTCTTTAAAAATTCATGTTAATTTAAAAGTGGTAATGAGGCTTCAGGTGCCACTATGACCCACAGCTGAGGAGGGAAGGTTTGTCTGACCCAGGTTCAGTCAGGGTGTGTGGAGGGAGGAACCCTGAAGTTCCTGTAACCCAGCAGGGACACTTCATAATTGGAGCGTCCTGCTGATTTTAATATTCTGGTTGCTATTCACACTTAAGAGGCTTGACCCTGTTTCAAAGTACAGGAAGGTAGAGAAGAAGAGAACAAGAACTTTCATCATTTGGTACAAAGGAAAAGGGAGACAGGTTCACTGCAGGCAGCCCTCAAAGTTACTACTACAGTTAATGCAATACAACAGTGCTTAATGTAACACAGCTCTATATTTGATGCTCTGTCTCAGAGGACAAATCTGATATTTTCCAACCTAAGCCACATTTTTCTATATTTTGGGTTCAAAATGACTGGTAGGTACAAAAACTTTTGGGAATGGTCGACACACCACATCAGCCAGCAGTCAAGAAAGGGCAGCAAACGAGCTACAGTGGCTGTAATGTAGCTTAGTCCTTCGAGGCCAGATCAAAGTACGTCTACTAAAAGTGCTTCTTTTGCCACTGACAGGCTCAGACATGTCTGACATAATGTTAGACATTAGACCTGTAAGATCCTATTTGTTTGACCAGCCGTTATAACGCTGTCTTCAAACACACAGTATTTTTTCACGGCCGATGCGGTCTACCTCTATCAGTTTGTTTCTTTGTGTTATTGCATGACTTCTTCTCTTTTAAAGGGTTTGCTCAGATCCAACATACACTACTCACTAAAAGTTAGGGATATTCAGCTTTCAGGTGAAATCTCAGGATGAACCTAAAATGCATTCTAACCTTTCCAGGTGAACTTAATGTGACCTTCTCTAAACCTTTGAATGCACATGTCCAACTGTTCAGTGTCTCAGTACTTTCTGCACCAGTTGCTGTTCTCTAACAAGAAGCTTAACAGCAACATTCACAACAGGTTTGATCCATGAATCCACCAATACATTTCCTGCTTCAGTTAGAATTGGTATTTAAACAGTCCTCCTCATCCTGCTGTTCACATTCTGACATCATGAGACCAAGACGACACCTAACAGTTGATCAGCAGCACCTCAACACTGGAGGCTTCAAACAGGAAGTCCTCAGACGGAGGTGTTCACTGAGCTTAGAGGGTCACAGAGTGTCATCAGGAGGTTGGAACAGTGATACAGAGACTGGAAGAGTCACAGAAAGGAGAGGAGTGGACGTCCTTTGGCCACGTCCCAATTTATTGAGACACTGAACATGTTTTGTTGTGGTATACCTACCACTGTTGGTAGATTTTCTTCAAATACATTGTTTGAGATGAATAAATCACCAGTGCATGCTTCTACTTAAATGTCCTACTTTCATGATATAATATCACTGTAGCATTCACTTTTTACATTTTCCATATATTTCACCTGAAAGTCGAATATCCCTAACTTTTTGTGAGTAGTGTATTTGTGTAACACACAATAACACAAGAAACTAACAAGGCAACTCCAGACTTAAAGTCTGGCAGTGGGTTACAATGTTTGTTGTTATTTGTGAAATGTTGTTTTGGCATTAACTTAATCTGTACTTCAATCGATGAATCTGGGAGTTATCTTTGATCAGGATGTCCTTTAATTCCCACATAAAATACATTTCAAGGACTTCCTGTTTTCACCTATGTAACATTACAAACATCTGGCCCATCCTGACTCAGAGGTACTTTTTACTTTCAGGCTGGATTATTGATTCTGGATTATTAATTCCTTATTATCAGGTTGCACCAAGTCTCTAAAGACTCTAACGCTGGACCAGAATGCTGCTGCACATGTACTGATGAGACCTAGGATAAAGATCATATTTCTCCCATATTAGCTTCACTGCACTGGCTTCCAGAATTACCCCCACTAGGGCGCTGCGCTCCCAGAATGCAGGCTGGTGGTTCTTAGAATCACCAAAAGTAGTGCTGGAGGCAGATCTTTCAACTGTAAGGCTCCTGTGGAACCCTCTTCCAGTTTGGGTCGGAGATGAAGACACGCTTTGCTCGTTTAAGAGTAAGTAAGAGAGAGAGAGGCTTTAGAACGTTCCCTTTTGATGAAGCCTAGTTAGCGCTGGCTCACACCTTTTGTGCTTTCTCATCTCTCAAGTTCCCTGTGGATCATAGTGGCGCTACACCTGGCTGCAGTTATCAGGCTTCCATGGATTGACTGACCTATCGCAGAGGGCCTACATGACCCCCCTGTTTCTATTACTATTATTAATCATTATTCATTATCAGTCATATTTTATCATCTTATTACCTATAGTATACTCTGTTATTATTACTGTCTCTCTCTCTCACCCACACCCAACATGGCCCACCTCTGAGCCCAGTTCTGCCTGAGGTTTCTTCCTGTTAAAGTAGAGTTTTTCCCATTACAGGAGAATATTTTCTTGCTGCTGTCTAGTTAGTTATGTGTTTGTTTCATAAAATATTTTTGACGCTGTTTGAGACATGTCTCGACACGTTAAGTTGCGTTACGAACGTCTCATCCGGTATGTCATGGAGGCCCTAAATGACAAGTTCAATGGGCAACGTGCAACTATTAACACACAATGGGGCAATAAAACAGGAATGACTCTGAATCACTGGTAGCATATCATTCCTAAATGCACTCTGTCTTTGCCGAGGGAGACAAGGTCAGAGACGACTTCCCTCAGAGGAACGTCAGCTCTCATTTGAGGGTGAGGTGGTGGAGTGTGTGTGTGTGTGTGTGTGTGTGTTTGTAGACACCTCTTGGCATGAATAAAACACACTGATCCTTTGCCAAGCCATCAGTCTGACACATTGTCTCCCCTCCCTCGTTTCTCCTCCTGAAATGAAAATGAAGTCCTGAGTTCACAAACATGTTTGGCCTTGTTGTTCGTCATTTTATGGTAACAGTTAAATACAGAGTAAAAGACCGACTTGTTTCAGTTGCCTGTTGTTGTGATGTATCACTTGTAACTATATATTATTTTTCATCTCATTTTTGATTTGTTCATAATACACTTATGAAAACATACTGCAGTTACAATTCATGTAACAGTTCCATGTAAATTATTACAACAGTAAAAAAAAAACATATGCAAATAAAGGGATGAATTCTAAACAACAAAAATTGACATTTAGAAAAAAAAAGTGGTAAAACCTTTGGAGCAGAGAAAATTGTTTTTGTCCCAGAGGAGGAAATCTTTGCAGCACAAAAACAGACAAGTGAGGACATGAAAAGCAATTCAGATTAAAAGGTCTGAAAACACACTGCAGCTATAAAGCACTCCATGGAAATGATCATAACAGTAAAAAAAAAAACATCTTGTTGCAAATTTTTTTTAAAAAAAGCAGTAAAAATTTCAGGTCTCATGAAAAAAACTTAAAGTGTTTTTCATCAAGTTATGTCTTCAACTTGATTTTGTCCATAAAGCTCGTCAAAGCTTTCTTCAACTTTGTACTTATAATCTCTGCTGTCTTTTCTCTTTTCTGTTCTGTTAGACATGTTTAAAATATCTGACCCCTCAGCTTTCTCATGCTCTCAAATAATGACGCATTGTGTGGGTGAATGGATGAACAAGGTTCTCAGACACGGCGTCAAAATGAGTGGTCATCTTTAATGTTACTAGTTATTGTACAATAACACATTGTTTGAGTCTTCAGAAATGGAGAAAATGTTTGTGTCGCAGCAAGAAGACGGATCCTAAAGTTTTATACATCTTGTGTTTTAGCCTGGAAGAGGAAAGTGTCTGTCCAGCTTCACCATGACTCTGAGCTCGGCTCTGCCTGCTGAGCCTCCTGCCCGTTAAACAGCCGGAAGCTCTGGTTGGTAGCAGGCGTCATGCAGGCAGACGGAGGAATGTGCAGCAGCAGCTCCAGACATGTTGCATTTAACACAACCACACAGGCCAAAGAGGAGTGTGTGTGTGTGTGTGTGTGTGTGTGTGTGTGTGTGTGTGTGTGTGTGTGTGTGTGTACACTGTGTTGCACAAGCTAGGAGTGTTTGAACATTGTTTCACGGTTGGTTTTTTTTTTTAGGTTTGATTCTAATTGTAAAAGTATATTAGCAAATGACTGCAACAGCTGTTTCGCACATGAGCGCGAGAATGTGTGTCATGTAATGTTGTTTGTTGCCTCCCAAAGGCAGTTATGTTTGTTTCATTTATTAGGAGGGTATCTTACAAACCTGCTCATGTATTTAGTTAAAAGATATACCTTGTAGCGCTGAAATAATGACTGGTGTTGGGAGTAGATCAGAGGTTCCCAACCTCCGGGATTGGTACCAGGGCTCGGAATATTTGCCTTCGGTCCACAAGGTCCAATACAATATCAGCAATTTTCTAAATACAGAGCTTTATAGGCAGATATAGAGCTTGGCAAAAATATACAAATTTGGTTTAATTAGCTGCACATTTCAGATTTGACCAACTGCATGAATCTTACACATACAGTGCATTTGCAACCAAACTGAGATGGATACTTGATTTATCTAAATGGACAAACTAGCAAAATCATCGTAGACCATTTTTAGAGGGATGTTCTCCAAAAAAAAAAAAGCATTGTATTGTAAAACTCCTCCAATTGCATCTTTTCTGTTAATCAATCTGGAACTTTGCTCCACTAAGAGTTACGATTGCATTTCCAGAATTTCTCAATTTGGCTTTTAATAAAAAGTAGAATTAAATATAACTCATGAAATGAATCTACTATATATGGAAAGAAAAACATACGTATGCATGTACTTCAGCAGTATGACAAATCAACACAGTGTGAACCACATATACCAATTTTTTTCTGCTTTTCTGCTAGAAGAAATATTTTAAGACAACTTATGGCACAAACATGGTGCTCTGCTGGTAACCATATTTACACATACGCACAAAATGTCCGGTTTAGTCATTTATGTAGTACCTGTCCCTGTCCAAAGGGCAAAACTGGCTAAATTCCTGCGAAAACCTGATGAAATGTATCTAAACATGGAGCTGCTGCTCTCTTTCAGCTTGTTCAGACTTGAGGTAAACGCTCAGCAGAGTGGGGCATGTGTGCTTCAAAGTCCAGATGACACAGTCAGACAGAAGACACTCTGTCCCAGGACTGACGGAGAAAACAGGCCTGCAAATAAACAAATGAGTGGATATGAAAAGTGTGGTGTGAAGTGTGCAGGGAGGGAAACAGAGACCTCTAGTGGCAGAGAGGATCGCTGAAGCAGCAGCTGTGATCATTATTTACAGAAAAGGTTCTCATTTCTGCTTTCATGTAAAATAGAAGAGAAATTCCTGAACAGGCAGTTTAATCTAATTGGAATATGAAAAAACAAACATTTCTAAATAGTAACTTTTAAGTCAAAGGCTTCCACTGACTCATCCTTGTCAGCTTTACTGCTTCACTTGATTTCTATCATGAAAAAAAATGAGTCAACACCTCCATCTTCTGGCAAGTCAGCGGAGTATTTCATGAATGACGGTTAAATGCAGATAAAGCAGTTCAATTCAATTCAATTCAATTCAATTTATTTTGTATAGCCCAATATCACAACAGAGTGTCTCACAGTGCTTTACAAAGTTCACTGAAATAAACAAGAAGTGTAAGCGAGCAAACAATCTAACAAGAGTCCAGCAGTCGATGAGCAGTTGTCCACTTTACTTAACAAACATATAAATGTATTTATTTTGATACAGCACACATTTCCTGTGTAAGAAAACAACCTTTGACCCATGACTGCAGGGTTTTTCAAATGGACTCAGCTGTCAACTGGGTAATGTATTTACACAGAGACAGACAGCCAAAATTGAAAATTTTCAAAAACATCCTCAGGTGTGCCATGTTCAGCCTCTATCTCAGTAGAAAACTTGGAGAATGCCATGGTTGACAGTGTCAAATGCCTTATTCTGGTCAAGAAACACCGCCCCCATAACATTACCCCATCCAGTGACACTTTACAGACACTGCAAATTGAGTGTTTTGGTCAAAATCTAAATAGTTAAGTATGACAGAGTTGCTTATATATGTTATGTACATGTTAAATTCATGTTCCATGGTGGCATTATCTGTAATAGCTGTATAATGTATTGTCATTTCATTATTTCATTTTTGACAGTATGATTTATTGTTCGTGTTGTTTCCAAAGAGACACAGTGTTGCATACAATGCATATAGTTGTATATAATGTGAGGCTTTTGCTTTGCATAATTCCAAAGCAACTTTATTTCTTAAACTTTTACAGATGATCAGTATTGCAATTTAGAAGATAATGCTTTCTTCTGGGCCATATCTCGTTTTTCATAAGTTTGCGCATTTCATTATTTAAATGGTCTGTATTTGTATCCTCTAAAGACCACAGATCACACTTTGGGTTATATTACCATAGTAGTTAATTCTGCTTAGCTGGGGCCGTATGGACATGTATGTGGGCAAAACTGTTGATATTTCATATTGTTTTTTGCACCGTGATTTTCAAAACATGTTCAAAATATGTTTTGTATGTGTTATAAATACATGCAAAAGCAGTCAGGAAAAAAAAAACTGCTATGTTCAAGGTGGAAATAAAGAGTTTTGCACAAAGGTGTTTTCTGGAAATTAAGACCGATTGTCCACATATGTGGACATGATGTTTCTCTAAAACTACACCATGTAAAAAGATGATGCTTAGGTTTTATACTTATCAGGGTCCAATAAGCCCAAACAGCAAGGAGAAATAAAAAATGCATATCAAACAAGAGCCTTTCTAGTCATTTTGATGACTCAAAGCACTTTTAAATGACATCCTTGTTCACCCACTCACACATTATTAATACAGGAGGACGTTATTCTTTCATACATATTCACATACTGAAACTATGCTTGGAGGAACCTATGCCTGAGCCACAGTGGCTGATTTAGCCATGGTAACATTGCCTTCTTTTGTTTGATATGTTTCACCTACAATTACAGGGCTGACACACAGAGACAGACAACCATTCACACTCACACCGATTTTAGAGTCACCAATTAACCTAACAAGCATGTCTTTAGACTGTGGGGGAAAGCTTGAGAAAACCCACACAAGCAAGGGGAGAACATGCAAACGCACAGAGAGGTTCGACCGTGCGGCCCTAGGGTTCTAGTGTTTTAGTGATCTTTGTAGGTCCTTTAATTTTTACATTTTGATTCAGTTCAATTCGATTTCAATTTTTGTTAAAAATTCATCTTTGGTGAAAGATTGACATTCAAGAGAGGTGTTCATTTGTATTTCTCTGCATTTATACTTCTCTTTGATAAAAATAAACACCCCCCTGCCCCTACCAAGCAGTCTATCCTTTCTAAATCATATCCGTTACTGACCATTTAAGAGTCGATATAGCCGGACTATCCTTAGGTGGCAGACAACAGCAAAGGAGCAGCATGCAAAATTTGGCTTGATCAAGCAGCTTCAAATGGAGGGTTCTCCTTCTCTCGACAGTCGACATGGGCAGTGTTGAACACTTGCTAGGTTATGTTGGCAAAAATATCAAATACTAGTGGATAAGATACTAAGAAAAGGGTGGAGCCAAACAAACCACTCACCTCCTTCTTCTGCCGTCTTTGCTAGTCCTTACAGGATTCCTTATGTAATCCTTACATAAAACTGACAATTAGTAGAGCAACTCACAGTTTTGTCATACTATTCAAATACTGTATATAGAGAGAAGAAAGGAACTTCACTACCATTTTGTAAATCACTCCACAGCCTAGCCTCTCTACAGTGTGTTGGTCTCACAGGAGCCAGGCTGCAGGATCTGAAGGCTGACAATTAGTTTAACTGCCTCTCTAAAGTTCAAATAGAACACCTGAAGCACAAAGGACACAGCTGAAGAACTGAAGGAGTTGTACACCGCTAGAAACATTTCAGAACCACAACTACGAGAACACAAAGAGCCCTGGCTGCTTTCAGCTCAGATTGCTTTGTTGTGACAGCTGCAGCGTGACAGCTGTAATGTGAGAGTGCATTGCACGAGCCTGAGATACAGCCACTACAAATACTCTTGTATTTAGACCTGTAATGATAGTAACCGGAACAATATAGGTCAAAACTAGGGCAACTGCTTCTGCAATATGGTCAATAACAATCTCACACTCTCCTTCACAGGAATTATTCCTGTCTGGTTGAGTCAGATAATCCTTTACAAAAAAACTATAGCAAAAAACAGAAAAGACCCAACACAGACAAATAGCAATGTAAAGGTCGACAGATATGAGCACAGTGTCTCCTACTGAGGAAGAGGTAATGATGCACGCTAGATAATTACTGAGTGCTGCACTTGATACCATTGGCCATCACATCCTATTACAGAGACTGGAACACTTCACTGGCATAAAAGGAGCTGCATTAAGCTGGTTTAGACTTTAGACTTTAGACTTTAGACTTCTTTATTTTATCCCCCATAGGGGGAAATTTTCTTGTTACAGCAGCAACAATATAAACAGGGACAGTGAAAGAACAAAGCAATAGAAAAGACAAAAAATAGCAAATATAAATATAAAGTTTAAGTCTTATTTATCAGATTGGTTTCAATTTGTACAATGAGTCCTCTGTCCACACTAAAGTTAAACACGGAGTTCCACAAGGTTTGGTGCTTGGACCGATATTACTTGTCTTGACTTGTCCTTTAACTCCCACATAAGACATATTTCCAGGACTGCCTTTTTCCATCTACGTAATATTACTAAAATCAGGCCCATCTTATCTATGAATGATGCAGAAATGAGTCCATGCATTTGTCACTTCTAGGTTTGACTATTGCAACTTCTTATTATCAGGCTGCCTCAATAAGTCCTTAAAGACTCTCCAGCTGGTCCAGAATGATGCTGCTCCTGTTCTGACGAGAACTAAGAGAAGAGATCATATTTCTCCTGTGCAGGCCTACTGGTGGTTCCTAAAGTCCTCTAAAGTAATGATGGAGCCAGAGCTTTCAACTATCAGGCTCCTCTCCTGTGGAACCTCCTTCCAGTTTAGGTTCAGGGGGCAGACACCCTCTCTACATTTAAGAGTAGGCTCAAAACCTTCCTTTGTGATGAAACTTATAGTTCAGGGCTGGCTCAGGCCTTGGACCAGCCCCTAGTTATGCTGATTTAGGCCTAGACTGCCGGAGGACTCCCATGATGCACTGGGCTCTCCTCCTCTTCCTCTCCATCCTTACGCCTCATGTCGTTTTAATGTTTTTAACTAACTTGGTATCTTCCCCGAAGCCTTTCTGTGCTTTTCTCATCTCTCAGGTTCCTGTGGATCCTGGTCCTGGTTCTCCTGCTGTGGTTCTCTGGTTCCTGTGGATCCTGGTCCTGGTTCTCCTGCTGTGGTTCTCTGGTTCCTGTGGATCCTGGACCTGGTTCTCCTGCTGTGGTTCTCTGGCTTCATGAATCACTGCTGCGGATCATCAGCTGCCACCACTTTACCAATATAGGTCGTATTATTATAATCCATATATTAACTATTACCATATTGCTAATTATTAGTCATCTTCCTATTGTCAGTACTATAGCTGCTGTTAGTATTTTGGTTGCTGTTTGTTTTGTCTCTCTCTCTCTCTCTCTCTCTCTCTCTAACCTCCACCCAACATGGACCCCGACAGAACGTCTCCCCTCTCTGAGCCTGGTTCTGTTTGAGGTTTCTTCCCGTTAAAGGGGAGTTTTTCCTGCCACTATGGTCTAATACCAGATGCTTGCTCATGTGGGGATTCTTGAATCCTTAATTTTGAATTCTTGAATTGTTGTCTCTCTCTTAATTAAAGAGTTTGGTCCAGACCTGCACTTTCTGGAAAGCGTCTTCAGATAACATTTATTATGAATTGGGAATATATAAATAAAGATTGGCTGATTGTGTGATTGATTGATTGATTGATTGATTGATTGATTGGTTGATTGATTGATTGATTAATTGATTGAAACAGTTGATTGATTGATTGATTGATTGATTGATTGAAACAGTTGTGTCATGATCCTGTATTTGGTTAAGTTTACAGTTTTTGTCTCGTCTCATGTTGTCCTGTCATTTCTGGTTTTATTTTGAAGTAACCCTGTTTCCCTCTTGTTTCAGATGTGTTTACTTCCTGCCCTCCTGTGTCCTGCTTCTGTGATTGTCCAGCCCCTCCCTGATTGTTTCCACCTGTTCCCCATTACCTTGTGTATTTATTGTCTGCGTCTCCCTTTGTCCTGTGCCAGTTCGTCATGTCAACCAGCGTTCACTTTCTCTTGGATTTCATTGTCAGTGTTCTGATCTTGAGGTTTGGATTTCTGTTGTTCACTTTGTTTCAAGCTCTGTCTTGCATCTTTTGTTGTTCACTTTGTTAATAGTTTAGACCTTTCCGTTGAATACTTTGTAGCGTGTTCTAGTTTTTGATTGGCTTTTGGCCTGAGACTTTCAGTTCTTAGAGTTTTGTATTTTGTTTTGCCTTTTTCGCTCCTGTTTATTCACGGAGTCACCTAGTGTTGATTAGCCTTAGTGTTTTTGCCATTGTTCTTATTTTTGCCTTGCCTTTAACTCAAGTGTTTATTTGTTACTTTGAGTCGTGCAAGTGGGTTTCTCTTCTCTTGTCTTGTTGGCCCCAGGGCGTGATAAGTTGATGGACACCACTGCAGCGATCCCGATCCTGCTTGCTCGAGACATACCACAAGCACACATGGTTTGCACACAATGAAGTGGACCCCACAACGCTCCACGTGCCTAGCGTCTTGACCAGGGCAGGGTGATTGTGGGCAAGGTCTGTCTCAGAAGAGTCCGCAAGTGAGACCATGTCAATATTTACTGGACTAGCACTAGAACCGCCATGAGGTCATTTTGGCCTCTCTTGCCTATTAAAATGCACGTAACTCTGTTTGCATAAAAACCCTATGTCTCCGAGTCACACATCACACATCTCCCACATCATCTTATCTGTTTTGGGGATTCTGGAATAAAAGAGAGAAGTGTTTTTACCTAGAACCACCATGAGGTCATTTTGACCTCCATTACTCCTAATGCATAAATAGACTGCATTTATATAGCCATATACTTTATATAGCCAGTCAGACAAACGGCTCAAAACACTTTACAGTAATGCCTCACATTCCCCCATTCTTACACACACTATTCAAAAAACACGTCAGAATCAGATTGTTCCCCAGATTTGCTAATAAGAAGTTTCATCGCCACAGGCCTGGTCGGTTAGGAGAAAATGGATCGGAGGAAATATCAGGACTCAGTGATGTGTCTTGGTCCGGTGAATCCGACTCTGGATCTGACCATGAGCCATCCCGTAAAAGGAACAACCCTACTGTGCAAACCACCAGTGTGCCAAGCATGTCATCCATCATGCTCTGATGCCAGGCCATATCTGGGGAAGGATGAACATCATCCCCGGCGTTGTAGGATGTACTGCATTGTTGATGGTTCTAGTGCTAGCATGCTAGATAGGGGCGTACAACTCTGTTTGACCTTAGCAAAGATTGAGCCATGTGAAGCGGTGGTCATCCTGCATTATGAATGTTTTAAACAAAAATTGTGGCTTGATCTTACACATTGCATGTGTCCACCACTTGTGCTCACACTGAGAAACACCAGCCCGTATTATCAATGCAAAAAGAAATACTGGCAGTATATTGTGGCTTGAGGTAGAAAATCAATGTCATAATACCCATTTAATATCCACAGAAAACATTTGAAAAGGATTCAAACATTCAACAGTGTGAGTTTGTATTCCCTGATTTTAATAAAGGCGATATTATTTTGGCATAGACATTAATTTACATTTCATGTACAACAGTGCTTCATGTGAAACTATTCAGCTGTCACATTTCATGGATCCATCTGGACGTTTGTTCCGTGATTGGATACGTGCACATTTTGGACACTTCTTTTCCACAAAACAGTGTTTGTGAAAGCAGGCCCTGCACACTGTAAAAGGAGAAGCAATATTAATAGAGTTGATCATTCAGCACTATTTTTGTAACTGCAATGGTTGTGTCCCTGCTTTCCTCTTTTTTTTACCAACACTGTGGGTGTAACAGAAAAGAAAGCAGAGTGATGTCAGAGTATAAAGTGTATTTGGCTGAATCACCCATTAGTGTCCTGCTGCTCTCGAAGTAAAAGATTAATGTACAGAAAAAAGTCTAACTTGATTTCTGTAACTCAGACTGCTGAAGCTTTGGATGAACTTCAGGATATACAGTATTTTTAAGTCAGACTACTTTGCTTCCAATTTGACAATTCACTGCTCAAGAAAACAAAAGCAATGGCAGGAAATTAAGTATTAATTCTTCAATTGTTGATTGCAAAATGAGTATTATGTATTTTGATTCAGTAATTTTAAACCTGGGCTTTATTCTTTATATATTTTTGGTTAAAAATGACAGGTAGGTACAAAATCTTTCTGTAGGCTGTAGGAAGCCTCAAAACAGGGTACAATGGCAGCAACATAATCCACTGAAAGTGCTTGTTTCCTTCACAGTTTGGCACAGATTGTTATTCAAAGTGTCTGACAACATTATGGAACAGATCCCTACGGAGATAGCCACCAAACTCAAGAACACAGAAGTTGCCCATGGACTGTATATAAGAAAAGAACAGGGCCATCATGATCTTATGGTGCCAGGGGTTTGTGCACTGCTGTTTTGAAACCTCTAGTTTGACATTTTCAAATTCGCCATCTTGCTTTTATGGACGAAGCCATCTTGATTATGGAGCCAGAAGTGACACATGTGTTTCTCTACCCTGATTCTAATTCTAATTCTTTAAAACACCAAAGTCACCCAATAACAAAAACAAACTAACCAATCAAGACAGCGGTAGACCAGCAACTCCTATGTTCTGTGACATAAAATCATTGTTTTTTGTTAATGGAGTCTGATGGCTTTAAAGCGAGGGATATAATCAATCAATCAATCAATCAATCTTTAAAGCACCAATTCATAACAGCATTATCTCAAGACGCTTTCCATAAAGGCCTAGACCAAACTCTTTAATTAAGATACCAAACGATTCAGGAATTCAACATTAAGGATTCAAGAATCCCCACATGAGCAGCATCATATATTATATTAGGAAACAGTGAAGGAAAAACTCCCCTTTAACAGGAAGAAACCTGGAACAGACCCAGGTTCAGAGACAGAGACAAAACAAACAGCAACTAAAATACTAAGAGCAACTATAGTATCGACCGTAGGAATATGACAATAGTTAGTATATGAATAATAATAGCATGACTAATATCAGTAAAAAATGGCAGCGGCTGACGAGCCGTAGCATATAAGCGGTTTCTAATTAAACAAAAATGGTCCTACAGGTGGTCAGTCCCTGTATTGATCATTTCCATAATGTTGTCACAGTTAGTCATTGGCAAAAAAGAAGCACTTTGGTGGACGTACATTGAAATGCATGGTTGCCCCAAAGGATAACACAACAGCATTATGCTCTAACATCACTCTGCTCTCTTTTCTGTTAGCATTGTAGCCTGTTCACAGCCTGTTTCATGGTTGCTGGCTGAGGCGATCTACTGGACCAGTTGGAACCCAAAATATGTAAAAAAAATAAAATAAATCCTTTCATGGTTGCCTATTTACACATCCAGTGGACACAGAGCAACATTAGCATTTACTTGGAGTTGTGTTGAATTTGTTTTACTTTAGAGATTTAAGTCCTGTCAGAAAGAGGTTTATCTGTTTTCATTTGATGTGATTGCTACCCATTTCTCTCTATTAGTATCATCATCAGTCATTTATTTTAAGTCATTTTTCAGTGCTTACCTGGACAGCGCTGACATATTAGACTCTGAAAAGGAAAAATGATGTCTTTCTCTCGACAGAACTCACAGATGAAACCTCGGGCCAGACACAGCTGTGAGAAAGAAGTCAGAAATAATTGTCAGCATTAGAGATGGTGGTGACAAACTGAAGTGTTCCTCCTCCAAAACAAAATATGCACATCTGATTCTTGACGCATCGCTAAAGCGGAGAGAGGCGGAAAAATCTCATGAAACTTTTGTCTTTAACTTGCTGGTTTGGCCGAACCGTTTCACCCACAGTCACAATTCATTCATTCAAAATGTAGGTTAAGTCCTTGCGGACGCAGTCATGTGACTCACAACACACAGAAACACACGCAGTGCATTGTACGAGCCTCGGAGCGACGGGAGCACCTACCGAACGCCTCATTGACTGCCATGTTAAAATGACAGAGGAGGGAGGGAGAGAGAAACACTTCTCTTACCTGCTAGCAAGCGCTCGTTTCACCAGATAGAGACCTTAGATTACATCTACATGTTCAGGAGGCTCTCTTATCTCCACTGGTCTGCACTTTATGGCTGTGACATGTACCGTTTTCAGTAAAACCTGCATTTTCATAGGTGTGTCATCCCAATGAAAACAGTGTGAGCATGGCTGCCACCATCAGTAAGGGAGCATGACAGGAGCAGCAGCTCATTAGTGACGTTTGAACCACCAGATGGCAGCAGAGCAGCGTGAAAGGAGCAGGGCAACATTAGTGCAGGATTTCAGCATGACAGGAGCGGAGCAGCATGGCGGCGGCAGCAGAGAGCATTCACACTGCAATTTCTCCAGAAATTGCACTTTCTAGTTCCACTCCTTAATCGTATATGACATGCTGCCAGATGACAAATCAGAAATCCCCACTCTGTAGATTGCCAGACTTTACCTACATTACGTGGAGTTTACCGTCCTGGTCAAACCAGGCCAGATATGGGCAGTGTTTGACTCCAGCGCCAAGCATGATTGAATTTCCCTTAACTTAATGTTAAGTGGGCTCAGTCTAAATAACAACCTCCTGGGAGTCCTTACTCGCTGCGGTGGCAGCAGACAGTTCTACTGCTTTAACGTTTGCGAGGAACACCGTGATTACTTATGTTTCTTCTGGTTCAAAGACGATGTTTCTGCAAAAAAGATTACAGGGTACTGCATGACTGTATGTGTGTTTGGAAGCAGCCTCTCCAGCTGTTGCCATATACAACTTGAAAAGAGCTGCCCTGCAGGGTCAGGAGGACATAGTATGGAGGCAAAGCAGTTTGTCTTAAGGGACTTTTACGTTGACAATTCAAAAGTTTATCTCAAATTGATAAGAGGCTTCAGAAGACTGAATTCCAAAGTTACAGTGTTCTTACTCCAAAGTGTATACATAAATAAAATAAAATAAAATGACTTGATTAAACCCTGAAATAGTCCAGAGTTCAGATGAATTTCTATGTGTGTATGATTAACCCAATTGTCATTTCTACTCACTGAGGGTCTGAGGATATGCTTCTGAAAGGCCTGAATATATGATGTCTTGTAAGGCCATGAAGGCCAGGCATGGTGATGTGCATGGCACAGTAATTCACATTTCAGTCATACTGTATAAATTGTGCCGAAAGTAACTTCACACTTCAGACTGACCTGGCAGTTTTCGACATGGCTGAGAGCGGAGTGCAGCACTGCTCTGGCCTGCACCACGAGCTGACCCCTCTTCACCTTCAACAGGTCATCCATGGAGAAGAGGTGTGGCTGCTCCAGCACATGAGCGGGAAGCTGGTCAAACTCAGCAATCACCCTGGGTCAGAAGCACGCACAATCACCGACATCCCCATAACAAAGATCGCGTGTGTGGGCTTTTGGTTGCAATTTTGCAACAACTTCTGCAAATACTGTTGCATTTCAAACCAGCAGATACAGCAGGTGTTGTATGTAGAGGGTGTATGTGTTGATAGCTTATTTTATTATTGTGATGCCATCTGTATATATATATATGTATGTATATATATTACAACATTAAACAGTATATACAGTAACAGTATCTATTTAATCCAATGATTGTACATTAAACTGTGTGTGTAATAAATGTTGTGTCTACCTTCCAGATAATCTGCAGGCCTCCAGCAGCTTCTTGATCCCCAGCAGCTGCTCCTGGAGCTCCTGGAAGAAGGAGGAGGCCAGGAAGGAAATAAAGATGGACAGAAGAAACAAAGGAAAATCAAATAGAAATAACAAAATAAAGTTGAAATGAATCTCATCTGCTATGTTGTCTGTGTTGGACCTGCTTAAAAGTAAAATAATTAATATTTTACTGTCTTTCTGTCAGTGATGGAAGAAGTACTCCTTAAGTAGTTAAATACTCCTTTATAAGCAAAAGTCCTATATTCAAAGTCCTACTTATGTAAATGTGCAGAATGTTAGATAGATGTACTGACATACAGTACTGTCTAAAGGTTTTAGGCAGGTGTGAAGAAATGCTGTAAAGTAAAAATATATTTATTTAATTGTTTATTTCTGAGTGCAATGCAACGTGAGTGAACAGAAGAAAAATCTAGATCAAATCAATATTAGGTGTGACCTCCCCTTGTCTTCAGAACAGCACCAGTTCTTCAGGTACACTTGCACACAGTTTCTGAAGGAACTCAGCAGGCAGGTTGTTCCAAACATCTTGGAGAACTAACCACAGATCTTCTGAGGATGTCGGCTGCCTCAGATCTTTCTGTCTCTTCATGTGATCCCAGACAGACTCAATGTTGAGATCAGGGCTCTGTGGGGGCCACACCATCACTTCCAGGACTCCTTGTTGTTCTAAATGCTGAAGATAGTTCCTAATGACACTGGCTGTATGTTTGGGCTCATTGTCCTGCTGCAGAATACATTTAGGGCCAATCAGACGCCTCCCTGATGGCACTGCATGATGGGTAATCATGCGTCTTGGGACCTCAGCGTCGCCTGTTTCTTTGTGCTTCTTCAAAAGAGCTTGAGGAGCACATCTTGAAACCCCAGTCTGCTTTGAAATGTTTGCCTGGGACTTTGCTGATGCAGTAGAACTACTTTGTGTCTTGTTGCTGTGCTCAGTCTGAACTTGATGACCTGTGACATGAAACTGTCACCTTGGTAGCAGAGGTTGGCTGTTCCTCACCTAGGTTTAAGCCTCCTACAGCTGTTTCTGTTTCACTTAATGACTGTGTTTCAACCTACATATGAAACTGATGATCATTAGCACCTGTGTGGTATAACTGGTTAATCATACAGGTGACTATGATTCTACAAAATCCCTGACTTTGTGCAAGTATATCTAGAAGAACTGATGCTGTTTTGAAGGCAAAGCGTGGTCACACCAAATATTGATCTGATTTAGATTTTTCTGCTGTTCTCTCACTTTGCAATTTGTAAATCGCTAAAAATGAACAGTTACATTTTATATTTTTGAAAGCATTCTTACTTAGTACTGTATATTTTACATCACTTCATTAAGGTGAAACCATGTGAGAAGTTTAGAGGACAAATGTCTCTTTGGTGAAACTGACTATAATCTATAACCTCTGAGGCACAATGAGGAGACTGCACACTGTTTTTTTTATAAGAGGTCACAAACACCAGGGCTCACTGGTTTAATCTGTAACGGGCTGTATTATTGTATGTTCTTAATGTAAAATAGTCATATGAAAACTAAAATAACCACTAATTAGACCTGTCACATAAATGCTGAGCAGTAAAATGTATAATACTTCCCTCTGACATGTAGTGGGGTAGAAGTACAGTGCAAGTACATCAAATTTGTACTCAAGTACAATACTTAAAGCACAAGAGGAATAAGAAGTAAATGAAGCAGAAGAATTCAGCTTTTAGCTCACCCTGAACTTGTCCAGCTCTTTCACTCTGCTGTAGAGTGTCTTACCAACACAGCTCAGGTCAAACAGAGGCTGATTCCACATCGAGTCCAGCAACTGTTTAGAGAAATCACTAACAGGATACCTGCAACGTTCAAGTTATCATGATGTGATCAGGAGGAGAACTGATAGCAGCAGCAGTGTTAACATTTGTCCTTGAATTTAATATTAATGGCATCATTATCTGTATCGGCCTTGCTCATGGGTGGCATGAAACTAGTACCATCTTAATTCATTTATAAAGAAATGTTGTACAGTTGTTACTTCAAACTGCTTTAAGATCTCTCTTAATGTATGACTATTGTTGTTGGTGGTTTTAAGGTCGACATCTTACTTCTTACACATTTTTTATCTTATTCATAGCTGTCATAACAACACACAACATAACAGGCACACTGCTTTCAGTCATAGCAGCTGTATGACCATGTTTCTTACTGTTTTCATATTAATAATAATATTGGCACTTGCAGTGACATTATGGATACTAGTATTGGTCACATACCTATTTGCTTTAATACCAGTAACAGAAGGAATGCTATTACTGTTTTTATTACCTGCCAAAGTCCCAGCAGGACAGAACACGACCAGGAATCACAGCATCAGAGCCACTGTGGCAGCAGTCACAGAAATACCTGCCAAAAGAATTAGAACAAGCTGATAATCAAAGTCAAATCATTGGCTTAAGCAATGTACAATACAAAAAAAACGCAACTGAGTTCTGTGAATCCTAAATCTTCATCACAATAATACTGTATTTGTCAGACATCTCAGCATCTATGATTGAAATACAACGACATTTTGCACATATATTCTTGGTTCCCAGAGGATGAACCCTACTGACTTTTCCTGCAGCTAGCATGGCAGCACACTCTTTAACATACGGTCAACAACAAATATTCTACGTACCTGCCCAGGTATTCACAATACCGCAGTTTTTTTGTGTACTCTGGTGGCAGAGAAACAGGCACAACTTCAGACATGTTTTTTTATCAGCTCATACATCGGTGTGAAGACGTTAAAGACCGTCTGACGCCTCTTTATGTACGCACCATTTCAGTTCTCACAAACATTGTGAGATAATTCAATGTTTGCTGTAATATGTGGACGGTTTCACCACTGAAAAAGTAAAAGGGTGTAAACAAAAGAAAACTGGGCATTTTTCTTTTTAAACTATCTAACGTACTTCAAGTAAAGCACCTGTGTGTAGGATTCAAAACTGTCTGACTGACTCTTCAGCGCCCCCATCAGTGGTATTATCAAAAATAACTCAAGCACACAGACACGTGAGAAATACATAGACTGCGCTCATTTTCACCAGACTTACCTTTTCTTTTCAAGGGTACATTAGTAGACAGCACACTTGGCTATCTTCACTTGTAGTATCTCTCTTGGTGAACCTATCCAGCATGGGCTTCACTCCACTGATTTTAAATGATTTTATGTGCTCTGACCTTGACTTCCAATAGGTACAGCTGAGTAGAGAATGTATAGCAAAAAGACATGATTTTCTATAAGTCACTTCTTTAAATGACTCCTCTTGGTCAACATCCAGCAATTTTAGTGCTTTCACTTGATCTTATTTCAAGGCCTCGTATTATGCAGAATGCACTTTTTAATCTCTGGTGTCTCAAGAGACATTCAAACTATGAGATCCACACTCTCTTTCTCCTGCTCATCGTTTAGTGAATCTGTAAAAACGCTCTGTTTTAGATTTGGTCCAGCGTGTTATATCACATGCAGGGATCTGTTGATCTGTTGATCAGCCCCCCAGGCTGAAGGTACTGTCCACTCAAAGCCTAAATCCACCTCGTGGCCATTGTTGCTATGTGGCTACTGCTTGCTCTAGTAATAAGATTTGAAGGGACAAGCAAACCTCACAAATTAAGGTATGAACTCCAAAAATGAGCAGAACATGTCACCTTTAAGGATTGACTGAGTGATTCATTAACAAGTTGGAGGCACTCTGGCTGTCTCTTCTCTCTTAATGAAGCGGCCTCCTGTAGACTCATCATTTATAACCACACCCTGACCTTTAGTATACACAGTGCCACCAGACTATTCTGACAGTGCTAGTCATTTTTATAATCCAATACTCACTGGGCTCCACCTTTGTCCCACAGCCTGCACACAGGAAGTGTTGCAAAGCCACTACTTCACTGCGTCTGGAGGGGGAAATATAAACAGTCAAATGAGAATCAATCAATCTATCTATCTATCTATCTATCTATCTATCTATCTATCTATCTATCTATCTATCTATCTATCTATCTATCTATCTACCTGTCTATCTATCTATCTATCTATCTATCTATCTATCTATCTATCTATCTATCTATCTATCTATCTATCTACCTGTCTATCTATCTATCTATCTATCTATCTATCTATCTATCTATCTATCTATCTATCTATCTATCTATCTATCACTGTTTGAGGCTTGTCAGATATGATGAAGACCTGTGGGTTGGGTGAACGGTGAAGATGATCTGGAAGCGTGGTGGTGCCCAGCTCAGTGATCCTCTCATCCTGGTCCTCAGTCTGATCTCCTCTGTCAGGCTGCTGCTGCTCACCTCCATGCATCCGGTGCCTGGCAACTAGCAGAACAAGAGAGTCGAGGGAAAGTTTATGCAAGTTTCAGTTCTAGATACTGAAGGTGCCAGAGACAAAGGGTCTTTTGTCTAGCAACAAAGTGGGCACCATTTCAACTCTTATTCATCTGGTTGCCGTACATGCTCTCACCTCTTGCAGTGAGCTGCGGAGGCTTTGCCGTCCACGTAGAGGCTCATGGGAAGGAAGCCAGCTCCTCCTGAACTCCAGCACCAGCTCCTGGGCTAGCCACTCTACACTGCATTATGGGACACCACAGACTGACTCAGGTATCACCAACTCAAAACCAGTGCAGATATTTGGACACACATATATACAGTGTGTTTAAACATTCACTGAAAGTCACGTGTGCGCTGGTTTGTTTGTGCTTTTCTTACTTTCTGAGAGAATCCCTGGGTGTCAGCGTAGCGTCTGCGCCGCAGTCTGATATTAAAACATACAATATGATATTCAGATGTAATGCAGGTACCCTTGATGAAAGTAATTGCTTCTCCTTGCTGCTCAAAACATATTGAGTCTGTGGTAACAGTTGAAGAAAATTATTTGTTATATTATTATTTTTAGCAATGACAATGTTGCTCGGTTCACCACTTAGGTCCAGACTGAAATATCCCAACAATTATTGGGTGAATTGCCATGAAATTTTGTACAGACATTCATGTTCCCCTTACATCAACGATGATAACTTTGCCCAGTACTTGGGACAAATATTTTCCTTGGAATATAGAACAAGTACAAGAGACACACTCCCCCATCCTGAGTGGAAATTAAAATATTGGAGGAGTTAGATGTCAAAACCAGGAAGTGTTTTTAACCTAAACAAATACATTAACACATAAAATACTTGATTTTACTGCCATCACTCTATTATATTCTATTATATCTAAATGTACCTTCAAATCCACTATCAGTGGAGAGGACAGAGAAAGTCTTTGGTTGTTCAGCTTCACGATTCCCCGTCTCCTCCTCTTCCTCATGCTGTGTGTGCTGGTGTGTGTTTACATAAGAGGAGCATGTGCTTCTGTGTGAGGACTTCACGTCATCGTCTCGTTCAGGATCAGCAGCGTTGCAGGTGTGTGTGCATTTGCATGCTTTACGTTTCTGTTTGTGTTCATGCGGTGGAAGGTCCTCTGCCGTCACACTGAGTGCACACAGCTCACAGTGTGTGCGTTGCTGTGTGCACATCATGGAGGTCCATCGATTACAGCTCAGAGTCCATTTTACACCTTCCAGCACCTCCAGCACCATGTCCACCACAATGAAATGAGCATTTTCCTGCACACATAGTCAGCCACACAGACAGAAACAGCTTGTTTTCATTTCTTATTTATATGGTATTTATTTATATCTGTCTTGTAATCTGAGCAAACACAGATCTTCGTATCACGTTACTCAGATTTTACATTTTTATGTCTTTAAGCTACTAAAAGTAAAACTGTGACTGTACTGTTCTGGGAACTCTACTAAAATTAGGTAACGCACCTTTTCCAGATCACAACTGGTCTTAAAGATGTCTGCAGAGAGTTCTGGAACACCACTGCACCTTCTCTCCTTGCTGCCTTGTGCTGAGGTAGAGCGACCTGCCAAACACACACACACACACACACACACACACACACACACTCCGCCACTTTAGTCCAGACTAAAATATCTCAACAAGTACCAAGATTTCACAGTAAATCTCTATGAAATGTGGTTGAGACTCTCATGTTCCCCTGTGGATGAACTGAAATAACTTGTAAATTTCCCCATTGTTGGACTAATGAAGTAATATATTATCTTATCTTATCTTATCCTATATTATCTTATCTTATCCTATATTATCTTATCCTATCTTATCCTATATTATCTTATCTTATCCTATATTATCTTATCTTATCCTATATTATCTTATCTTATCTTTGTTGGTCCTCTGACTTTTCATCTAGTGTCACTCTCAGGTCAACATATAAATGTATCCAATAGGCTTATGACCAAATACCTGCAGAACTAACTAACTAAAGATGTCACCATGCTAATTGGTTAGTTTTACCATGCTAGCAATGTCAACGTAAGCAGGTTTGCATTCTTATGTTAGGATTTAGTACAGACTCAGTCAGAATGACTGTAGACTCTGTATATTGATGTATATACAATATTTTTCACAGGTCAGTGTATCTTGGGAGTGCAAGTGATGACTGTCCTCTCCTAACAAATACAGACTTAACATGAAGTGTGTGAGTTCAACGCACTTTACTTTACCTTACACTTTACTCATAAAGAAGCAGTGAAGGTTTGGGAGATAGCAGGTGTACTCTGTGCATGTGTACACAGTCACTGTAAGCATATTCAAAACAACAGCAATAATTAAACCTACCTGATGAGGGAGGGGCATCACAGCTGGTTAGGCCCCGCCCCCCGTGCTCCTCAGGCAATCCCTGCTGCCCAATGAGGGGAAGGTCAAGCCCAGAGCTTAGAGGACGGCTCAGGCTTGATGAGGCAGAGATGCAGTGCAGGTTCTTGTCCTCCTGGAGCTTAGCTGAGTGGCGACAGGAGCTTGATTTAGATTCCAGATCCTCCATACTCTTGACTCTCAGGCACCCACGTTGGTCCAGAGACAGGGAGCGAGAAGACGAGTCCAAGCTCGAAGAAGAAGTTAGGTTTCACTTTAGTGTTAAAAAAAATCATAATATACAGCTCGACAAATCTAAAGAGAGATGATTATAAAACATGATGTTTCTGTGACAGAAATGCCCTTTCAGACAACCAAAACAAATCTTTTCTTTAACTATTACTACTTTACTATTACCACTATATCTTTTTTAAAGTAAAGATCACCAAAAAAAGGATGAAATTAAACATTAATATGAGGGCTGAGACAATTAATGACAATTAAGTCTTTGACCATGCCTCTGCTAATAATTTGGCCTCTTGAGTTTTTGGTTTTTTCCTGACTTTGTTTTTGGGGGATACAGGAAGTGCAATGAAATGTCTGACATGAAGTGAAATGATATACTGTAATGTTTCCTGAGTAACTGTCTTGTTTGTAGTTACCCTGATAGAGCAGACTTGTTGGTGTCCCCTCCATGCCAGGAGAGAGGCCTGAAGCTTCTGGAGATGACCGGACTGCTCCTGGGAAGGAAGAAGCTTTCATCCTCTGGATGCGGCTCCTTTTTGTTCCGGCCGTCAACTTCAAGAAGTCTGAAGTTCTCTTTTCGTCCTTTTTCACCATCATCATCCTCGTCATCCTCATCAGCACGCAAAGCAGAGCTGCAACGTGGGTTCAGCTGAGAGTGATGGGAGTGTGTGAAAGCTTCATCGCGTGTCCCCTTTGTGAACAGTGACTGTTGGCTTTGGGGGGGAACTGCTGTGTTTGTTTGTCCTCCACTGATTTCTGGTGGCGTCAGAAGGAGAAGTGGGATTGATCTTGAAGCAGCTGGCCGATGGCTTAGATGAGGTCGTTCCTCTGGAGTGGTTTATAGAGAGAAAGTTTGTATGCTCACATCAACTGTCACTGAGAGGGAGTTTCCTGGGCTTATTCTACCTAGATTTATCAAGCTGGTCTAATGTTTGAACCAGAAACAGTCAGAAGCAGAACTGAGAGGAAACAACAGAAAGGGAGAGGGTGCAGACAAATGATTGATGACAGATGACACTTCCAGTTAATTCAAATTAAAAGCCTACCAGGAACAGGGGACATTTTGTCATTTGATCTGCTGGAAGGCTTTTAATGTAAATCCTCTTTGATCAGTTTTTCCCCTGTGCAGAGCAGGTATGTAACGCCTGATGTTTCTCAAGTAACTGAAGCACCTTTTGGGATTCTTGAGACTACAAAGTAGTGTGGTGGATCTTACCTGCTGCTGTCAGAGCTGTAGCTACAGGTGCTGGTGACTCCACACACCATGTGATATATCTGGGGCTCTGGACAGAGGAGGACATGCCCCTGCAGCTTCCCATCTGTACACCGGAGCAGAGAAGTTTCCCAGTGACAGCAGCTTTGATGTTGTCTGAGTGATGAGAAAACAGCAACCGGCCATGGCAGTGAGTTCAGAGTCACTGACTCAAAGGATACAAAATTCCCCAAATGCTTTTATCTTCAGGCAGCTGGTCAACGGCAACAACAACATGTCAACTTGGTGAGATTTTTCTCTTTTAGAATTCGCTTGTCATCTTTCTTCCTATCTGGAGACGTGCAGGAAGTTTTATGAGCGTCTCCTGCGGTTCCACGTTGGTCATTCATAACGGGATCATAAAACAACTTAAAGGCCCTTGAAAGTCAAAGTCTCAAGCTTGAACATTATTGCCCCCATTTACACTCAGGAGCAACAGACCAGATAGTGTTCGACTTATGGACACTGATCGACTGACTAATTATGAAAAATATTCCCATACTGAAAAACATAACTATTTACAATAGTTTTACTTTTGGTAGTTGAAAGCTTTTAACAATTTTGGCAGTTACTCCTTTTCAAATCCACTACGGCCCTCCCAGTGTGGACACATTGTGTGCACATTATCACCAACACTTTCGAGAAGTATGGTGTAATGTTAGATCTGCGTATGCGTGATATCCTGGCCTCCTCCGGCAATTCGAAAGGCCCTGACTTCTGCTTTTGGTTTTTCATCTCAACCTGGGGCTGGATTTCAAGCTGCACTCATTGAAATATAACAGCAAAATTTCCTCTAAAACACAACGTAGAGATTGGGACTACATGCACAGTCCTGTCAGATATTAATTAAGTGGATATTAACTTGAATATGTATGAGAACATGATAGGTGCCTCTGGTAATGTGTCTCTGGTCCTATATGTTTCTAACTTGAATATAAACTTCAGCTTGCGCTCAGTCTGTCTCCGGTATTTCCCAGACACTATAATGTGGCAATGTTCATAAACATGAGCTGGTTTCACATCACAAAGTAGAGTCACAATGGACACGATGAAAGAATGATGTTAAACCGTAAAGATGCAGCTCAAGGAGCCTTCGATCAAACTGACAAACAACCCAGAGAAATCAATCAAGAGGTTAACAGATCATGAAATGTGGTTTTATTATTTGCATCTGCATTAGCCTCAGCTGTTTAATGCTAATTAATGAAATTCTATATGAATACCCCCGCCTCTTCATGACTTTGGAAGTGGAAATTTTCTGGAAGCTCTGAGTTCACACATTGTGATGTTGATGTTCACAGAAATGACGGAGGCCACAGAAGTTGATTATTCAGTGAATAATTTTTCTCAGTAATGGTTGTCAGAGGAAAATGTTGATAAAATTTGAAGTCAACATTTCTTGAATAGAAGCTAAGAATGACAAGAGAACAGCGAGGAATCTTTTGTTGCCTAGCAGCATAGCCTTGGAGCGGTGTTTTCAGGACACAACCACTTGAACGCCCAGCATGTCACATACACAACTTCCCATGTTGTAACCACGAGTTCTTGAGTTCCATTTGAAGGCAGCATGGCCAACACGGACATTGAACCTGCTAAACATCAACATGTTGCCATTGCAAGTATGTTGATGTTAGCAATTTAGCTCAAAGCTTTGAGTCTCACAGAGTTTTATAGCAGTGACTGTGACGGAAGCAATTAGTACATAGGAGTATTCTTTAATATGTAGATGAAGAACAAGAAAATTCTCTGTTGTGGGAATAGTAGATTTAGTAGATTTAGACAATCCAATATTGAATCAAGGGTGAAATTAAACTCACTTCCTGAAAATCACTCAATCATTCTGTATACAGTATCAACTTTATACCTGATTGAATCAATCAATCATTCTGTATACAATATCAACTTTATACCTGATTGAATCACTCAATCATTCTGTATACAATATCAACTTTATACCTGATTGAATCACTCAATCATTCTGTATACAGTATCAACTTTATACCTGATTGAATCAATCAATCATTCTGTATACAATATCAACTTTATACCTGATTGAATCACTCAATCATTCTGTATACAGTATCAACTTTATACCTGATTGAATCAATCAATCATTCTGTGTACAGTATCAACTTTATACCTGATTGAATCAATCATACAATCAATCCTTATTCATATCGCGGCAACTCATAACAAGACACTTCATTTAGAGCAGGTCAGGACCAAAATCGTTATTTAAGAGAGAGACCCAACGCATTCAAAAATAAGGACTCAACAATCCCCACATGAGCAGCAATCTGCAATATTGACGGAGAAAAACTCCCCTTTAACAGGAAGAAACCTCAGACAGAACCCGGCTCTGTTCTCAAGTTCTTGAGTTCCATTTGAAGGCAGCATGGCCAACACGGACATTGAACCTGCTAAACATCAACATGTTGCCATTGCAAGTATGTTGATGTTAGCATTTAACTCAAAGCTTTGAGTCTCACAGAGTTTTATAGCAGTGACTGTGACGGAAGCAATTAGTACATAGGAGTATGTTTAATATGTAGATGAAGAACAAGAAAATTCTCTGTTGTGGGAATAGATTTAGTAGATTTAGACAATCCAATATTGAATCAAGGGTGAAATTAAACTCACTTCCTGAAAATCACTCAATCATTCTGTGTACAGTATCAACTTTATACCTGATTGAATCACTCAATCATTCTGTATACAGTATCAACTTTATACCTGATTGAATCAATCAATCATTCTGTATACAGTATCAACTTTATACCTGATTGAATCAATCATACAATCAATCCTTATTCATATCGCGGCAATTCATAACAAGAGACTTCATTTAGAGCAGGTCAGGACCAAAATCGTTATTTAAGAGAGAGACCCAACACATTCAAAAATAAGGACTCAACAATCCCCACATGAGCAGCAATCTGCAATATTGACAGAGAAAAACTCCCCTTTAACAGGAAGAAACCTCAGACAGAACCCGGCTCTGTTGGGACGGGGATTTAAGACTGATTGTCCTGTCATTATTTGTTTCCCAAGGCTTAGACATGAGCAGAACATAGGAAGTTCTAACTGGTCCTTCACTAAAGAGCAGTTCAGTTTAACTCGTATTACTGACCCGAGATTCAGCTCTGTAAGTACTTTCAATAATGAGATATAACAAAAACAAAACCATGTGTGGTGTTTTTTTAAGTCTCAAATTGTGCAAGGAGGAAGGAGAAAAAAGCAGTAATTAATATTTCATTGCTAATATGCTAACACAGAAATGTGTTTAAAAAATGCAGACAGTAATACAAAAAACTTTTCAAAATTGTAATTTAACACTGAGGAAGCAGAACAGGTCCAAACACCAGTGTTGTTTTGTAGTCTGTCTTTATCCCAAAACCACCTGAGTTTTATTTTATTTTTTAAGGAGTAAAATTCGGTTAAAAATGTAAACGTAGATTTCTTGGTTTCACTTCAAGATGCTAATTCACTTAAAACACCCAACAGAGCTCTCTGTGCCAGTGCAGAAGTAGATTCTGACCGTGAATGATAATGTCTTTAAGTGTCAAGACGCTTCCTATTGCAGCAAAAGTGAAGTGCACTGATCTGGAGAACAGAACGACACGACCCAAAACACAAACAATAAAACTATGTAAAAAAAAAACTGAAAAACAAATCAAACTACTCACAATTTTGTGAACTCCCTAAGTGAAGCAGCAAGGAAACCTGTCAGAGGCTGAAGGGACTGAAGTGAGTCTTCATCCACCAAAAACTGTAGCAGAGAAAGGAAGAGCTGTGGGTGGTTATCAGCACTTCCTGTATTTAACAGTGGTTAGTACTTTCTGTTGCTGAGCATTCAGCAGTGTTTCTGCTGAGAGTCCAAAAAGCTCTTGTTGTACTACACGGCAGAGATCCCTGAACTCTCCCAAAACTCACCCGTCAAAAAGATGATGCCTTGTTATATTAAGTGTCCACTCAGACTGCCCTACATGCAAGAAAATGAGTTGGTGTCTCCCTGCCTTTAAATGGTTAAACAGCTTCACTTGCCATAGTTGTACTTGAAATCTGAATCACACAATAAAACAATTATCTCAAGCAAGGTTGGGAACTGCATTCTGGGTGGTCGAAAAGACAATAAAGGTGCTATGCAAGTATAGTTCATTTACCATTTATCTGTTTCACCATAAATACATCACTACTTTGTGTGTGCTGGTCTCTTTTTTTTTTCTTCTTATTTTTAAACACAGACAAAGCCACAGCAGAAGTTACATGTTCAAAGGTTTTAATGGTGCATCTCCCCAATCTAACACCCATAGATCCAGGCATACAGCTTTTGTTCAGCAGAAACATTTGCCACAGAGCGTCTCAGTTCTGCCAGCTGAAGGCTGTCACATCAGCTGGCAGCTGGGAGAGAAAGAAAGAGGAAGTTTAACTCAGAGTTGAAGTGTCAGTGGGTTTAATTTGCCTTTGTGTTTAACAGGAGCAAAATGTAGAAGCCACTCTGATTCAATTTGTCTGAAAGGAAACGTGTCCATGCGTGTCCAGAACACAGGCTGTATGCACGCTCAGTTACATACTTGGATTACAAGACGTTATATTGTAAAAATACACAAGAAGTCATCTCCCTTTAAAATTCCTTGAATTCTTGTTGTCTCTGTTTTTACACAGTGGAAGGCATCAGGAGAGCTCGGGGCCCAAAACCACCTTGAACCACTGCACTTGTAATGGAGGTGTAAAGTATAAAGTTGCTGCCTGGAAACAAATATCTGGTGCACAGACTGTACTGTTGTCACCAGGGGGCAGATTCCTACCCAACCTAGAAAAACTAAACCTTGAAAGGTTTTTGCAAAATGTGGACATTTTTTAGAAAGTGAGGACATTTTCTAAAAAGCTCAGGAGGAGAGGAGTTCTTTGGAAAGACAGGATTTCTTTTTGAATATGAGGACATATTTGTAAAGTGAGGACACTCTTGGAAAAATGTGGATATATTTGAAGGTGAGGAGTTTTTCAGAAAATGTGGACATTCTAATAAAATAGGGATATTTATTTGGAAAGTGAGGACATTATTTGGAAAAAATATCATTTTAGAAGAGTTTGTTCGATCTTCATGTTTTCCAAAGGCTGTCAGGGGGTTGAAACATGGTTTGGGGTTAAGTTTAGAATATAGGTTAACATTAGAGTCAGACCACAGGATGGACCGCCCATTATGTTGATGAAGGTCCTCACAAGTATACCAGTACAAAAGTGTTGGCACACATATTGTAATCAGTGTGGCAAGTTTTTCTGCTGACACAAGCTTGTTATGTAATCGGTTGACTCAGCACCCCCACTGCCCAAATGAGCTCTCTCACTATCACACACACACACACACACACACACACACACACACACACACACACACACACACACACACACACACACACACACACACACAGGCTAAATGAACATCAGATGGTAGCTGAACCCAGCAGTGCTTTTACTTGGTCCCCTGCCTCAGCCAGCCTGAGAGGTGTGAAGATTCTCTTGATTACTTCTAGAATAATACAATTGTAATAAAACGCAGCATTCACGCTCACACCTACGGGAAATTTAGAGTCACCAATTAACCTGCACTGGACTGTGACCAGAGTACCTGGAGGAAACCCACACAAGCACCTCAGGTTCAAACCTGGAGCCAGTGCTAACCACTGTACCACCGATTATGTTTCACTTTGGTTTCTGCTCCCTATTCATCACTGAGACTGCTCTGGTCAAGGTCACCACACACAGTAGACGTAGAAGGATTATGTAGGTATGAGTGGCATGGCTCTGGATCTGTGGAACAGTTCCCTCTGTGTTGGGTCACCTCCTGTTCACCCTTAACCCTTTAACCTTCTGCTCAACCACATGGTAGAGCACATTTTGACCCACTATATCTTATTGAAAACATGTTTTACTTACGACATCTCAACCGTTTGGTAGAGGCCAATATTTCAAAAAATGTGGGGTCTGTTCATAAAAAAACATTGATTTTTGTAATTAGTGCCCCAAGGAAATAAAATATATAAAGAATAAATGTTTTCATTGCTTTTTTCTTGGTGAGGAGGTTAAAGGGTTAAGGCAAATCCTGCATAGACATCAACCAATGCCATGACATCCATTTCTATTGCCATGCTGCTAACACATAACTGTAGGTCCCATTGAAAGGAGGCCTGTGAGCGGATGTTATTTTCAACTCCAACATGTCTTTTAATGCTCTGGTGATTAAGGTGGAGCAATCTCTATCTTAGACAGCGTACCAGTATCAGGTCATTCCTCTCCCCTGTAGACTTAAAAAAGTTCACCCATGCTTTTATCTCTCTCAGACTTGACTACTGCAATGCACTTTATTCTGGAGTCAGCAGGCAAAATATCTAGAGGCTGCAGTTGATACAAAACACTACTTACAGGCTCTTAGCACGTACTCAGCTGTTGGTGTCCTTGATATTCCTGTCCATACTTGTACATTTCACATTTTATTTTATGATACATAGTGTAAATATTCCGTAATGTAAATATTTATTTATCATCACAACACATATTTATTTTGCTATTGCTTTATTTTCCAATGTTGCTTTTATTCACTCTTTCTTGTCTATTGTTGCTGCTGTAACATGTAAATTTCCCCCTATGGGGGATCAATAAAAGAAGTCTAAGTCTAAGTGTTGCTGTGCTTTTATGGGGTTTTTTTTATTTAATTGTTATCTGTTTTTATTGAAAAGCACTTTGTGTCTTGTTTTTGAAAGGTGCTATATAAATAAAGTTATTATCATTATCGTTACTTCAAAGTATTAACCTTTATCGTACATGTCATTTGTTGTTTGTCAGAAAAAAACAAGGCGTCGATAATCATACAGCACCAAACTGTGCCACCAAAAGTCTGGCAAGGTTTCTAATTTTCCTTATTCTTTGATTAGATAATTCCTCATTTAAATAAAACAGTGTCATAATGAATATAGAAACAGGTGTGTATCATATTATATTTAAATGGTATCTGTATGAAAGCTGCTGTAGAGATGAAGTTGAGTTGAGTGGATTGTACATTTTTAAAGCTCACTTATAGGCAGGTCTGGATATCTGGTCTTCTGCACCATCTACTGTACGGTGCCCATTTTTCTGTAGCCACATCAGCACTGACGACAGCGTCGGTCTGTTGCTTGGTGCAGACTGAACACATTCATGGTCCCTGGAGGATAAAGCTCTCTGACTTGTGTAGTTTGCAGGGCCACCCCCTGGACGGACGGATTCCTTCTCGTATTTGACAATCCCCCGTCTTCCTCGACCACCACTATGAGGCTGATATCTGAGTGAAAGGTCCAAACAACTACTGGATGGATTTCCCTTAAACGTTGGTACAGACTTTTATGATCTCCACAGGATGAACTGTAGTCACTTTGGTGGTTCTTAAAGCGGTCAACGATCACATGACTACTTGATACAGTAGCTTTAACCCTTTAACGTCCTCACCAAGAAAAAAGCAATGAAAAAATGTATTCTTTATATATTTTATTTCCTTGGGGCACTAATTACAAAAATCAATGTTTTTTTATGAACAGACCCCACATTTTTTGAAATATTGGCCTCTACCAAACGGTTGAGATGTCGTAAGTAAAACATGTTTTCAATAAGATATAGTGAGTCAAAATGTGCTCTACCATATGGTTGAGCAGAAGGTTAAAGGGTTCTTTAAACTTCGATCCCGTTTTATATATTTGATGTCTAAATGAGTGGTGGGAACAAGAAGTTTTGGAAGTGGTCCAGTAGATCGCCTCAACTGGCAAAACATAATCCTTTCATGCAACGGCACCTGATCACAGCACATCTACTGCATCTGAACACGGTTTGCTAAAAGTGCTTGTTTTTACCACTCACAGGCTCAGATTGTTGTTCAAAGTGTCTGACAACAGCAGTATTCCAACGCTTTTTGCATCTACCAGCCACTTAGACGGCAACATACACTACTCACAAAAAGTTAGGGATATTCGACTTTCAGGTGAAATATATGGAAAATGTAAAAAGTGAATGCTACAGTGATATTATATCATGAAAGTAGGACATTTAAGTAGAAGCATGCACTGGTCATTTTATTCATCTTAAACAATGTATTTGAAGAAAATCTACCAACAGTGGTAGGTATACCACAACAAAACATGTTCAGTGTCTCAATAAATTGGGACGTGGCCAAAGGACGTCCACTCCTCTCCTTTCTGTGACTCTTCCAGTCTCTGTATCACTGTTCCAACCTCCTGATGACACTCTGTGACCCTCTAAGCTCAGTGAACACCTCCGTCTGAGGACTTCCTGTTTGAAGCCTCCAGTGTTGAGGTGCTGCTGATCAACTGTTAGGTGTCGTCTTGGTCTCATGATGTCAGAATGTGAACAGCAGGATGAGGAGGACTGTTTAAATACCAATTCTACCTGAAGCAGGAAATGTATTGGTGGATTCATGGATCAAACCTGTTGTGAATGTTGCTGTGAAGCTTCTTGTTAGAGAACAGCAGCTGGTGCAGAAAGTACTGAAACACTGAACAGTTGGACATGTGCATTCAAAGGTTTAGAGAAGGTCACATTAAGTTCACCTGGAAAGGTTAGAATGCATTTTAGGTTCATCCTGAAGTTTCACCCGAAAGCTGAATATCCCTAACTTTCTGTGAGTAGTGTATGTACAAAGAGAGGAACCGGGTTCAAAAATACCAGACTTCTCCTTTAGGCAGGTTTACTGCTGAGAAAAAGAATGCTAAGGTCCTCCACGCCCACATGTGTTCTCAGTTATTGTGGTTGATTAGGCCTCTGCTCAGGAGGGCAGTGTTCTGGCAGCTAACAAACACAGAGGAAAATGTCAAATCAAACACTGCCTACATATACCCCCACAGTGCCGAGGAGAGCTCTGATCAGCCAGAGGAAGTGAATCACCTGAGCTTCCTGTAGACGCAGGAAAACATTCGCTTTACTTTTTAAGATATTTACTTGAAAAACAAACATTGTCAGAAACACAATGCAGATGAGTTAGGTTTACTATCATTTCAGTTGTTGATCCACAACACACAGTTGTTTGCCCTGATGGCGGAAGGAGTGAAAGATCCTGTTGTTCTACTTTAACTGAAAGGAACTGGGAATTTCCCCAAATTCCTTTAAAGAGAAAGCATTAGAGAACAGCTCGTCCCTGACGGAGAGGGGCAGGGATGGTTTGAACCAGAGTCCTCTGGCTGAACGAATAAAATCTGTATTAGTCCCACAATACAAAGGTAGTGTGAGCATTTCATTATTTGTAACATGACCTCCAAAATGTTCCCACAGCCTCGAGTGGGCCACCTAAGATTTTCTGTTTAGAGTCAGCAGGCACATTGAAATATAGTGTCACACATTCAGCTGTTTGATGGCTTATGGGTTTATCACGGTGACCCACACTGAGTCTATCTAACTCTACATGCAGCGTGCGGCGATCCAGCAATGCCTCCAGCAGATGTCGCTGTCCGCTGACTGTCACGGAGCCGCAGTGAGTGCGCAGCCGCAGTGAGTGAGCTGCGTCAAGGCAACAAATGCGGAGTGAGACCGGAAGCATTCCGTTAACTATTGAATGGGTCCCAAACAAAAGTGCGTCGATTTTCATTTGTGAGAAACACTCAAATGTGAAAAAGTGGAAAGTTACAACTGAGGCTATCCACCCACACAGCTGCAGCATGTTACTGATCATTTTCAGTTTTCTCAAGCAGGATCCATAACTTTTATTATTATTATTATTATTATTGCTCACAAGGGAGTCTATTAGTTGACTCCAATCATGGTGCCAACAAGTGACTTACATTGTTTTCAACATTCATTATATGAGACGATCACTGCTTTGTTATCATGCAAATGAGAGAGAGCAACTGTAATTGTAATTGCAATTAAAAAATAAAAAAGTCTGTTCTACCTATGAAGGTAAATATTCATCCATCCAATCCCAGTTGACATTGGGCGAGAGGTGGGGTGCACCCTGGACCTGAACCACAGGGCCGATATCTGATATATATCTATCCATCTATACACACACATATATATATATATATATATATATATATATGTGTGTGTGTGTGTGTGTGTGTGTGTGTGTGTGTGTGTGTATATATATATATATATATATATATACATACACTACTCAAAGAAAGTTAGGGATACTCAGCTTTCAGGTGAAATCTCAGGATGAACCTAAAATGCATTCTAACCTTTCCAGGTGAACTTAATGTGACCTTCTCTAAACCTTTGAATGCACATGTCCAACTGTTCAGTGTCTCAGTACTTTCTGCACCAGCTGCTGTTCTCTAACAAGAAGCTTAACAGCAACATTCACAACAGGTTTGATCCATGAATCCACCAATACATTTCCTGCTTCAGTTAGAATTGGTATTTAAACAGTCCTCCTCATCCTGCTGTTCACATTCTGACATCATGAGACCAAGACGACACCTAACAGTTGATCAGCAGCACCTCAACACTGGAGGCTTCAAACAGGAAGTCCTCAGACGGAGGTGTTCACTGAGCTTAGAGGGTCACAGAGTGTCATCAGGAGGTTGGAACAGTGATACAGAGACTGGAAGAGTCACAGAAAGGAGAGGAGTGGACGTCCTTTGGCCACATCCCAATTTATTGAGACACTGAAAATGTTTTGTTGTAGTATACCTACCACTGTTGGTAGATTTTCTTCAAATACATTGTTTAAGATGAAGAAATCACCATTGCATGCTTCTACTTAAATGCCCTACTTTCATGATATAATATCACTGTAGCATTCACTTTTTACATTTTCCATATATTTCACCTGAAAGTCGAATATCCCTAACTTTTTGTGAGTAGTGTATATACATAATACATTACATTTACAGACCAGTCAACAGACATTCTGAATGCTGTTTTGTGATTTGTGAAATTATTCTGATTTATATCCTGTATCAGAATTTGAAACTTATGTGAAAATTAATTCATCTTTGAGAATTATTAAATAAGCCAAAAGAAGGGGGAGTATGCTGACAGTATTTTATTTTGAAAGTTGCCCACCGGATGCTGCACCGCTGTAGCGTCTCGTCGCTTCACGTACCGCGCGGACAGGGAGGCGGTCGCGGCGGCGGTGATCCTAGCAGGAAAGTGAGCGCGCGGTACGGCACAGCACGGCACAGCACGGCACGGCGCGCTGGGGAAGTCGGTGTTCCGCTGTCTGCCTGAACGCTAGCTAGCCCTGCTCCTCTCTCTCTCTCTGGGATATAACCGACACACACACACGGCCGGAGAACCGCGGACAGGGGAAACACTATGGCGACGTTGGGACCGGAGTCGGCTCGCCCTCCTCTTTCCCAGCTCGGTTCTTCTTCGTCGATCCAGACTCACGTCGGCAGCGCCAACCTGCCTCCCAACCGGGGCTTGGAGCGGGCGCTGGAGGAGGCGGCGGTCAGCGGCGTCCTTAACCTAAGCTCCCGAAAACTGAAGGAGTTTCCCCGGACGGCCGCCAAACATGATCTGACGGACACGGTGGAAGCAGGTAGGGGCTTCTCTCCGGTCACCGGTGCTGGCCGTGTGCTCAGTGAGCCACACCGGGAGTCGAACACGCAGCCCTGGAGCTGTCGGTAGATGCTCTGTGTGTGTGTGTTGGATATTTGACTCTGTACATCCCAAAGTTTTGCCTCAGCTGGCCCGGATGTGACCCCATCATTCAGTAGTATTGGTGGCCAGTTGAGTCCTGTCAATGCACACATGTACACACACACACACACACACACACACACACACACACACACACACACACACACACACACACACACACACGATGACACTCATGCAAAAGGTCCTCAAGCTTGCAGTAAATGTCCACAGGATCTGACTGATGAGTGGGCCTGCAGTGGAATTCCCCAGCACTTCCTTCTAATCCATTTAGAGCAGTAAACATGGAGAAGAGGGGGAATCTGGGCAGTCACAGGGAGGTTCTGTGCAGAGTTTAGCTTGCACACATGCTGGTAAAGGAGAGGAGGGTGTGTGGCTCAGGGGCTGCCTACTGGGTGACACCAACTATTGGCTGATAATCAGATTAGTTAGTTTAAAGACTAGTATTCTGATCATCAGCTAATTGTTAAAGTCCCCTTTTTCAAGCCAAAACGCCAAATATTTCATTGGTCTAGCTTCTTAGAATAAATTTGATATTTTGGGTTTTGGACTTATTGTGGGACAAACCAAGACATTTGATGACGCCACATTAGGATACTGTGACGGTCATTTTCACTGTTTTGTAAAGTTTTATAGACCAAACAATAGTTAATTGATTGAGAAAGTAATTAATCGCTAACAAAGGGAATCATTAGATGTAGCTCTAGTATCACACTTTAACGAGTCAGTTCAACTAAACGAGATCACAATCAAGTTTTCTTTCTCATCTCTAGTGGTATTTGTCCATGCAGGTAGTTTTGGTTCAATGTGTCCAGATTTTGAGATAATACAGTGGATGAAGGACTGTTTCTTCTTTATGAAAATGAATGAATGGATTACCGAGCTTAACAGGGACACTATTCCAGGAATAAGATGCTGCAGGAGACTTTTTTTCTTTAGCTTTTCAGTGCGTTTAGTTCGATTAGCCTCCGCTGTTTTGGGCTCAGCATGTAAAACCGAACCCCTCTATTTATGCGGATGAAGTCTTCCCTTCACAGCAGCATGAATATGAAGGTCACTTGGAAAGTCTCAGTGATGTTGCGTTGCTCTAACTTTGTTTATATGCACTAAAAAAGAAATGTGGCTTACATAACCACAGTGGATGAGAAACACACAGGCAGCAGCATGAAGTTAAACGGTGGAAGCAGCACTGAAGGGAGGGAGGGAGGGAGGGAGGGAGGGAGGGAGGGTATGGTGGCTGAACAGCCTTTCAGCACACTGGTACAGGGATTCAACCTGCTGTGAGCGGATGTCTAAAAAGAGTTGATCACATGTCATTTGTCTGTAATGTGACAGTATGATGCTGTGCAGTTTGAGGGTGTTTTGTAAGTTTTGTTTCCAGGTGAGAAGATTTAGTCTCCGACTTGGTCTAGTACAGATTTTTTCAGAACACTCCACCATAAGACCCCAATAATGACCCCAAATGAGCTTCTTAAAGCAAGGTTCATGGTACAGTTGTATGTTTTTGGGCTGTAACCAATAATTACTTTCACTGTTAGATCTGCTGCAGGCACCACAGGATGCTGTATATTCGTGAAAATACTTAATAGTGCATGTTTTAGATAATGAAATGTAAGAAGTTGGAGAAAGCCTAATTGATTTAAGTGTATTTAATTTACCACAGCCATATGGTTCTGGAAAAGCAGGAAAATATGCATTGAAAACATTTGAAGAGCCCTTGAATTTGATTTTTAGAACTGGTGCAGAAAGTGCAGGATGCTTGTAATGCCTCATTTTGTCCAAGGAACAGTCGAAAACCTAATGATATTCACCTTACAGTTGATAAAACAGGAAACCAAGAAAGTTTAATGTTTTCGCTGGAATGAAGATGAGTTGTGAATTTTCCGTCCATCATCTTACCGATTATTCAACTAATCATCTCAGCAGTAGTGGCAGTGAATCCAAACCCCCCAGACTTATTTTGAGGTCTTTGAAATTTGAGCCCTGTTGCGTTCTGCTTTCAACAAACAAGGAACTGTGTCTCTACCCACAATGCCTTGTGTTATAGGGTTGTTTCCTGTAGTTTGTTGAGATTTCATTTTCACTCCTTATGTAACAAACACCATCACATTTTCGTTGTTAGCAGACCTGGAGTTTAATTTCCTGAGAGTTCGTGGAAGGGATGAGTCTTGCTTTTCCATTATTCGTACAGGCATTAAATTATCAAAAATCAAATTGTTTATGCAACTATTGTCAAAAAAAAAAAAAAGATTTTCCAGGGTTTTTACCAGTGCTTGGTAGTACACCCATCTAGGACTTCGGCGAAAAATGTTTGAACAGTTCACTGTGAAAATCAAATTGCATTTTTGCTTGAAATGCCCATCTCTGGTTTGTGGCAGTTTTGCAGATGCTCTATTTGACTGTCGCTCATTGGTTTGTGAGTTCAGTGTAAGACAGTAGACATGCCTCTGACTCTGGCCAGACTCCAGCAGTTAGACCTTTCCCATTAAAATTCTCATGGAGCAGATGGCAAATCTCAAGCTGCTGTTTCCACTCCTTCTTGTGCACTATTGCAGGTGGGAAATAAAACCAGCTCAGCATCAGGTCTGGCTGAGCAGCAGGAGCTTTCAGATGAACTCAGCTGCGCATGTGTACATCATCAGAGTTAGTGGAGTAGCTCGCTGAATTAAAAACATGCAGCGAAGCAGAATTCTGCAGACCTGAGGGCAATTAAGATTATGAATCTGACCTACAGACTCTTATGTTCAGGTGTTTTGTTCAAACAGGCTTGTCTGGACAAAACAACAGAAGAAATAAGGCGTGAAGAGTGAACATGTCATTACTGAAAGGATCATCTATCTCCTTATTCATTAATCAGCTCATTACCATACTGCTCTGATGGTCGTGAACAGTTGTGTTGAAGGTTGAGTCTCTGATCACACGAGCTGTGAGCAACCCTCATGAAATGAAATCAGATGAGAAAGAACAGAGTGAGTCACTGTGACGTAAGAACACGTGGTGCGCACACACACACACACACACACACACACACACTTGGCAGATGCACCCCATGCATGCACATGTACTTACACACAGTTGAAAATGCAAGCGCACACACACACACACGTTGATCCAGCCTAGTTTCATATCAGCCACCACACAAGCCTCAACTTGTAACGAAACAGTCATGAGCTGTTTTCCTAAAACTTCCTGTAACTCCCATTCGACTTCTGTTGTGTGATGATGGAAAACCATATAGAAACCAGACATTTCTATTAGCTTCATGTGTTAATGTGAGGAAGGGGACAGCCTCCTCATCGCTTCACACAGATCTGATGTTTTTAGCTCTTCACTTCATGTGCATCAGCATTTCTTCACCAAGTCCATTGGGCTCTAACTGTCCTCAGGACAATTCACAGATTAATATGCAATTGTGTATAATCATGTTAATTGTATATTTTTTGTGAGATAGTAAAGTTTGGGGAAATTCGTGGTAATGATGGAGAAACCTGAAAGGGGGTGATTGGGAGGAACCAGACCTGATCTGAACCAGAGTGGTGCTTTGTTATTGGACTTGTTTAGCCATAATGAACCCCATGTTCAAGCCTAGGTTGGTTCATAAGTGTACATGGTACGAGACCACCTAAGGCCAAAGATCTGTGATTGACTTTGTCTGCGACCGTATGTCTTGGACGCTCGACTGAAGAGAGGAGCAGAGCTGTCAACTGATCACCACCTGAGATTCACCCTGAGATACTGAAGACTCTGGACAATGTTGGGTTGTCGTGGTTGACATGCCTCTGAAGTGTCACATGAAGGTTGGGGACAGTACCTGTGGATTGGCAGTCCCCATTTTCAAATAAGGGGACTGGAGGATGTGCTCGAGTTATCGGGGTATCACAGTGCTCAGCCTCCCCAGGAAAGTCCACTCCAGGGTGCTGAAAAGGAGCCCGATTGTCGAACCTCGGATTCAAGAGGAACACTGTTGGTTGTGTCCCGGTCCTGGATCAGTGGACCAACTCTTTACCCTTTCGGAGCGCGAGATGAACAAACAGATTGGTGCGGCGTCAGCAGTAATGTGGGTGCTGTGCCGGTTCATTGTGGTGAAGGCAGAGCTGAGCCGGAAGGCGAAGCGCTCGATTTACCAGTCGATCTACGTCCCAACCCTCACCTGTGGTCATGAGCTCTGGGTGATGACAGAAAGAACAAGATCGCGGACACAAGCGGCTGAAATCAGTTTCCTCTGTAGGGTGTCTAGGCTCAGCCTTAGAGATAGGGTGAGGAGCTCGGACATCCGGGAGGGGCTCAGAGTAGAGCTGCTGCTCCTCCACATCGAAAGGAGCCAGTTGAGGTGGTTCAGGCATCTGGTCAGGATGCCTCCTGGGTGCCTCCCTTTGGAGGTTTAACGAGCACGCCCCACCGGGAGGAGGCCCCGGGGCAGACCCAGAACTTGCTAGAGGGATGATATATCTCGTCTTGGCCAGGGAATGCTTCGGGATCCAGGAGGAGTTGGAAAGCATTGCTTGGGAGAATCATGTCTGGAGTGCCCTGCTTAACCTGTTGCCACTATCGACCCAACCCCGGACAAATGGAAGATAATGGATGGATAAAAGTAAACAGTGCAGAGACCAGGCCTTAGTTTTACCCAGTATATTTATCCAGGTAATTCAGTGATTCTGCTGTGTCATAGTGGAGACACTATTTTTCTCTGTTTTATATCTTTAGAAACTGAATTTCTTTGGGGTTTTGGACTGCTGTTTGGACAAAACAGGACATTTGAAGACGTCATCTTGGGCTCTGAGATCCGTTTCTTCACTGCAGTCTGACATTTTACGAACTAATCAGTTGATTAAAAAGTAACAGCTACAGAAATGGTAGCTATAGAAGTTTTTTATTTCTATTACTGCTTGTGTGACGGGACTCCTAGAAGTTATCTGTTGATAAGAGAATCAAATACTGATGAGTGATCTGGAGGAAGCACTGAGTAATTGGAATTGTGGGGGGTTTTAAGTTGGTGCTTATCATCTTAGTCCAGGAAGAGGAATATGAAGGAAGGTGGTTTCCATACCAAACCAACCTGTCAGTCTGCTCTCACTTGGCCTATATGGAGGTATCAACTGCAAGTGCCTGACTGTGACTGTGCATGTGTGTGTGTGAAGGTGGTGTCCTGTATCTGCCAACCTAATGAGGTTTTAAAGGAAAATGTGATTTCATTTTGAGGAATAATTTAGTTTGGTTTGACCTGCTATAATACTAATAATTACGTTCCCACTGAGCACTGAGTACTCAGGGTTTTTTTTTGATAATACCTGAGTTTAGAAACAGGAAGGTGTAGTTAGGTCATTTACATACCAAAGCAGCTGGTCAGTCTGAGCCCAGCCAAGACTTTTTATTTACTTGGTCCATTTCTTCAAGCCCAAGTTCACATATTCAAATGTCTTGTTTTGTCTGAGCAACAATCCAAAACCTAAACCTTTAGAATAGGGTTTCTAATATTTTTTCTTTACACAATTATAGGGTAGTAACTATTCTTTTCGTAACTGATTAATATTTTGGTGTATGAAATATTAGAACATATTTTTAAAAAGCCAAAAGAGAGTTTTCTAGAGCCCAAAGTGATGTCTTCAAATGTTTGAATCTTCAAATGTCACTGCCAAATTCCACAAGGGCACATAAGATCCAAGCACACAACTCTCACATCCACACTTATTATTTTTGCAGCTCATCATTATAGCTGCGAGGTAGCTGCAAGGAGACAACCACGCTTTGAGTGCATGCACAACCAAATACCTTGTTGGCCACTGTTGTATGTTGCTGCTATGAGTCTGCTCATCCACCATGTGGGGAGTGGTCAAGATCCACTACTAAACAAATACTGCTACTACAAAATACTACAAAATCGACCCTAGTACGTGAATTCCAACATGTAACCAGCATCATGTTCAGTTACTCATGTTAATAATAAACCAAATTTCATGAAAATTGGACCAGAATGAATGAGTTACAGTTAATTTTGTAGTAGTGTGTTCGTCTCTCAATACTTGCTAATAGGTGGACCTTGACAGCCGCGATATGGAGGACGGACAGACATCTAGCACCGACATACAGTAGCAGTGCACACTCAAAGCACGGGCTTCCACTCACAAGCAACAATATTTGCAGCACCAGCAGAGAGAGAGTGCACACTGGTGCTACAGAAGCCCTTGCAATCATATGTGGTGGCAGTTGCTTGAGCTTCTCTTTATACAGTCATGTGGATATCATTAGTGCTCATGGATTTTGGCAGTGCTGTGCTGTCACACTACTACTACTTGTTTCAGCTCTGGTTTTATGTATGTTAAGTTTGGGTTTGTGTGTCTCATCAGTTTTGTTTTAAGATGCATGATATTCAGCTCTTGTACTTTCTGTTCTTGTGCTGTTACTGCTACACATACTGCTACTTGGAGACGGAAAGTAATACAGAAACACAACTGGCCACCTGAATTCTCCTGAATTCTGTTCTACGGTGACATAATTGACTGCTTATTGTGTGTGTCTGTGTGTGTCTCCAAATGTGTTCAGCAGCCCACATTCCCAGCTCCAGACAATACACATTTCTGCAGTGTTTGGCAGTTTTTTAGTGGACACACACACACACACACACACACACACATACACATACACATACACACACACACACACACACACACACACACACAGACAGGATGTTGTTTCTGTCAATGTGACTCATACAAACATACAGTATAAAGCTGAACTCTGTGTGTGTGTGTGTGTTAGAACCACACAGAGAGAGATTACATAAGATTACATGACTGTGATTCACATTATAACCATCTGCAGGATTTTTTCGGATCTAGCTGACCTCCATCTCTGCCCACATCAGTCACACAGATAAAAATAGATTTCTTACCAGAATTTGCTTCTAAAACAAACATTTTTCATCCTCCCACATGCTCTAACTGTCTACTTCCTCTGTCCTTCCATGTTATCTCTTTTCTTGTCTTTGATTTTTATCAATAAAATGATTGATAGTCCAGACTGCACTCATCACAGTAGTCTTGGCTTGTTACTCGGTCACTGTGGATCTGGCTGTTACTTTCCTTCAGTTGTCTTGCGGTGCATTCTCAGTTTATGTAGGCGGCTTTGTTCAGTGTTAAAACAAATAATCTGCAAGAATGAAAGTAATACGTGTGAAGATTTCATGCTGTTATCAGCATCAGCATCGGTCAGACAAAACAAGTCATGAATTTGTCTCGCTGGACTTTTCCCACATTCTAGACTGAAATTGACAGCTGTGTGTTTGTTGGTGATGATGTGACGTTGTGAAAAATGTTTTGACATGGCAGTTTCTTGTGGAAGTGCAGCAGGGGTTCAAGAGGGATGCAGGACATGTTGGGATGATATGATGTATTTTTTTGATGTGTATGGATAAGGCTTGCTGTGGTAGTTGGTGTTACCAATGCTACTCTTAGTTTATTTCTTGAAGGCTTTGTTGTTACTTTTGTGAATAACTTTATGAAAAAAGTGTCATCAACACTTGAATAGACACTACAATTATGAAGTGAAACTGTCTTCTCCATACATCAACACAGAGCAGCAGGGGTCAGATGTCACTTATCACATGATGTGAGTGAGGGGAGTTAGCCGACAAGATGATGCTGCAGGATTTAGAGTCAAAGCAAAAAGTAAGTGTTTTGCATTCAAGGGGAACATCTAAAGATCTGTACGCTATTTTCTTGAGTTGCCTTTTAGCGAAGGTTCTGGGTGAATTTGAGTTCTCTCTGGTAAACCGTTATGTCTCGGGCCCTTATTGTGAAGGGCCCTAGACATAACGTAACATAATTTTGTCAGTGGTAATTGGAGTAATAATAGGCTCTTTGAAGATGAGCTGCACTTTGCCTGGAAAGTGGACGAGATCAGGCAGCAGCAGCAGGGTATGGAGACAAATAACATGATACAGGAAGTCACAGAGATATGTACATTCTGTAGGATTCATCTGTAGCCCAGGTATTTGTAGACCATGTTATCTATTTCTGACGTTACCATGTATGCTTTCCTTCAATTGTCCAAGAAAAAGGCTAACCAATGAATTTACCAGAACTGTTTTGATTTTTTTTTTTCGACCACGCATTTACTGTGACATATAGCCAGAGAATAATGGCTGCTGTGCACGCACTTAATTAGTTAACTAAATTCAAGAGTGAATTAGAGCGTGACTGGACAAACTTCAGCTCTTGGATCCTTTGTTTTTTTTATGTCGGCCATATAAAGCAAGTGTTGAATGAGACACACGAGACTCAAAAATTACATTTTACACCAACTTTGTTTTTCAATCAGCTCTTTGATTAGGCTACAGCCAGCATTTCCCATCATGCCACGGGTCCTGCAATCAGCGGAGAGCAGCTGCACCCGCCTTGATCTTGAGAGGTTATGGTTGAGGGCGCGTGCATAACTTCAGAGCAAGTCAAGATCAAGTTGGATGCAAATCTAACTGCCGTGTATTTTGAGGTGATCACTGGTGATCAATTCTGGACAGGCCTGGCTCATCTCTAATGAGCCTAGTGTTTGCTGTCTTGGTTCGCACTACAGTTGCTCCACGTTATAAGTATAGCTGCAACTCATAACCCTAAGGATCAGTAAATGCTCTACAGATGCTGAGCACCATCAACGGATATCTTTTCTTGTATGATGTTTGGTGTAATTGGTAGCACCAGAGTTTATTAACCTCCAGGAAAATGTCCTCACTGTGGCCTCCCTAACGTGGATGGAAAGGCCCAAGGCGTGGTTCACCTCCCACAGTTTAACACCCTCACTTCCTCCATCTCACTGCATTTCCTTCCCATTCATTTACACACACACACACACACACACACACACACACACACACAGAGGAAGCAGTGGATTCCCAGGAATGCCATGTTGGATTAGAGGAGTGCCTGTCCGCTCAGTGTTCCTGCCACACCTGAACAAAATGACAGCTGGGACAGGAGCACACTTGAACACACACACACATCCTCTTATTTATTGTGAGGACACTGAAATGTACCACATTAATTAAAACCTGCTTTTTTTATTTACAAATTCTGTCAATTTAACAGCCAAAAGGACCAGAAAAATTCAAGAATAGTGTCGACTGAAGAGAGTTTTGTTTAGAACCCAAAGAAGCTCACTGGCCTTGCATACCCTGACCCTGGCCTTTCACCTCATAAATTAACGCTTTAATGAGAACCTTCGACTTAATTTTCATTTAAACCTCTTTCCATGGATGCAAGTGGAGCTCACAGAGGCCTGTTGGGGGAGGGCCAATGCCTCATGCATACTATATGAAGCAGTTAATGGAGCAGTAAATGGTTTCTCTCAGAGGAGCGAATAACCAACGAACGGATAAATCGAGATCACAGTAGACTGAGATTGAAAATAACAGAATACAATCAAGTAGGGTAGAAGGAAGGTCAACTCCTAGATTGGCCTGGGTTAGTACACAGACCTTCTTGAATGTGACATAATGTAAAATACACAAATACACCAAAAACAAAGAAACACCAATAGAGGCAGTTGGTGCGTTACAAGGGTTTCTATATTACTCTAATTTTTTGAAGGTCTGACATCATTGAAATACAACAGAAATATTTCATTCATTTAAAGATCTGTTTATGCACCATTTGAAGCGTTTGTGTTTTAGTTGTGCTGTGCTCTTCCTCCAGCTCGGGTCAGACGGTGCACTTTCTGTAGAGGCTTTGGGTTATTTTCATTGGTCTATTAGAAACCACAGTGAGCGTGAATACCGGTGGACAACCTGAAGACGGGTGGGGTTCTGATTCTCTTTAATGACACTGTGAGGAGGAGCGGTGACGGCAGAGATGCTGGCCCTCACACCGGCACAGAGACAGGAAGTGACCGCTCCCCGCCTCATTGTTTTCAGGAGGCAACAGCTTGGATCTTTTCCTGTCAGGGAAACCAAGGATCCCTCCACCCTACAGAACTGTGAAGCTACAGTTGACTAACAGTTGGCATCCTTTCTTCTGTATGCCACCAAAATGCTGGTGTTTGGTAAATGGCTGCATTTAGCCTATATATGGCCTTTGTGTAGTCATAAACCAAACTATTGTGCCTCGTTTCCACCGGCTCGACTTGGCCCTACTTGACTCAACTCGGTACGCTTTAGGTAGCGTTTCCACCGGCCCTAGTACCTGGCACCAGGTACTATTTTAGTACCTCCTCGGCCGGGGTTCCAAGCGAGCTGAGTCAAGCTGTGAAGGTGACTTCACCAGACTGCAGGCCACTGATCGGCCAGGGAATCGCGTCGCTGGATGGGTCATGAGAGCAACTCGTTCACGAGAATCAAACCCGCCATTTTTAAAACACTTGCAACAGCGACCAGGCGTTTTTATCACTCAACGAGTAAACGTAAACGTGAAAAAATGTCTTCACATAAACCAGCACCGTGGTCTAATGAAGAGGTGGCGGCGTTCCTGTGCTTGGTGGCTGACTTGTGTGGCGTGGTGCGGTGTGGCGTACAAATGACGCCACCGGAGTTTCGCCCCGCCTTGCTATGACGACCCCGCCCACGTTTGAGGTGGTACCTGGTGTAATGGAAACACAACCGTACCGTACCGTACCGTACTGTACCGTGTCGAGTCGAGTCGAGTCGAGTAGGGCCAAGTCGAGCCAGTGGAAACGCGGCTATAGATTAATTCTGAGGAGAACATGAATGCTTGAACCATATTTCATGTGAATTTAAGGTTGGGTGATAAAATGGTCTCCATACATTTCATTTAAAACCCAGGGAAAAAAAAAAAACAGGGAATCACAGTCATTAGGGTACATCATCTGGGAACATGAACGTCTGTCTGTGCAGAGGTGTGTGTCAGCCCACCTGTAGATACTGAGATATGTTTAGATTAAGTGAAAACTTTCACCCACTGGTGGTGCTACAGGAAAAATCAGGGGAGCCTTAAGTAAGTCATCATCTGGGAACAATAAATGTCTGGTGAAAATATAACGGCAATCCTTTAAGTAGCTGTTGAGGTAATTCACTCTGGTCTAACCACTAACCACTGGCTAAAAAGACTGAAGAGATGGGAGCTGTCTGTTTGCCAGTGGCCAAACTACTGTTACCAAACTGAAAACTAAAATGTTTCTAGTTCATTGTTCTGTCATGGGAGTGACACTGTCTGTTCAGAAAGGATCTTTGTATCTCAGAAGAGGTTTTCGACTTTTTTCTGAGACTCCCAATCACAGAGAAGGACCATTGAGGCCCTTTTATTTAGATACCTGACACTACTGAGTCGCACTGTCGCCCAAGTCTGTGGCATCACTCTACATACTGAAACCCTGAACATCATGTCACACATTACATCACATGCTTCTTAAAAAAAGACCAACTCACTTTAATCTTTTAGCTGAAATCTGCAGTCGTGCTTGTGTGCGTCGTTACAGCAGAGCACTGATGTGTTGAAGTCTGGTGTTTGTGGGTGTTTGTGACCAAATTAGGTCTTGAGGTATTTTTTTCTGTGTTTTATTTTTCACCTGCCACTGCACAGGAGCCGCTATGTGGAGCAGAAAATACAAACGCATTCACAGACCAGACTTCTCTCCGGTGATGTAAACCTGCGTCTACAGCACATGGACTTGTTAGTCCAGCACGAGGGTTGGGTGTTTTAGTGCACATAATCTATCTGGCAGATTCACAGCTTGAATGTCAGTGATTTTAGTGCTCAAATATTTGTTTTTAAAAAAATCAGGTTTAGATCATTAGATTAAAGGCTAGATTTGGATTTGATCAAATGCAGTTGAACCCTATAAGACATTTAGGTTGAAACAATATCTTACCATTATTATTATTATTTGGTGGCTAGACATGCTAGTTATCAAAATGGGAATAAAAAAGCAAACTGCCTCGAGGTAACTCAGTATTTCAATCAATCAATCAAGTTTATTTGTTACATGTAATTACAGTGAAATGTAAGTTAGCTAGTTCCTTTCATTTGAAAAAGAGTTTAAATAGGAGTAGTAATACATATATGTGTATGATTTCTTTCAGCCTTAACCCCTTACTGCCTGAATTTATTTAGAATTATATAGAAAAATAAATGATTTGTGTTTTTGCATTCAAGCAGATGCTAAATTAAGTGGAGATTAATTTGAATATAGCATAACATAGACCAGTACAATATAACAATAGTATAATAAAATATCTATGTACATGTGCATAGAATATATATATATTTATTTATGTATCCATGCATCTATGTGTATATATAATATATATAATATATACATAGAATATGCATGAGACCACCTCAGCTGCATCAAGACCGGAAGAGGTTCGAGGCGAATTTGCGACAACAGGCAACAAGGGGTTAAGCAGTGACCTCACGTAGGATCCTGGTGGTCCTATCTATTTGTACCTGCTGGTCATTTCGAACCCACAATATGTAAAAATTGGACCCAGGTTTAAAAATGTTACCCTTTAAATATTTAGTAGAAAAATATATTTATATTTCTCAAAGTAAGATATCAAAAGAAATGGTTTAGTTGTCGGTGCTGGAACTCTAACACTATCACAACACCAGCAGCCAGTTTTCTTTAGTGTGTTTAGGTTCCCTCTGACAGATTACACCCCAAACACCTGACTACCTGACTCACTGGGAGCTTGTTTGCTGAACAGAGATCAGGTAACCTGATAATGGCAAACTAGTCCACTAAACGCTATGATTTACCTCCTTTTGGAGGTCAGACCAAAGCATCAGTGCTGTCCTCGTTTTCGCTTCGAATGCAATGAGATCTGCATCTGTTTCCCTCTACCCGTAATCCGTTTTGAATTATGTTCCTGGTGGATTTAGATGGTGCTCCTACTTGTTATGAATCACGCTGCATCTCTCCTTTCAGGCTCCAGATTTTAGCCAAGTGTGTATGTATATGTACGCTATATAAAGTTCATTATAAAGTTCAAATTGCACCATACAAACAAAAAACTCAAAATATAGAAGATCAACCATAAAATCATTGTGACAGCAAAAGTGGTGAATGAATGTAACTGCTGAGTTGCATTATAAGATCTAAAATGATAACGTGTAAGCAGAGAGCGTGTGAAACAGTGATTATTCAGTGTTTGTAATGAAGCTAAACACAAGCACTCGTCCTGCAGCTTCAGTGTTTCTGAGTGGGAGATGTACAGTTTGAGTCTGTCCTGGCAGACGCCGAATCCCTTTGAATAAATAAACAGGAACAGTCTCTCATCTCTCCAAATGTAGGCCAAATTCACCCCCAACACACACACACACACACACACACACACACACACACACACCTCTATCCACTTAAATCCCCCTGGCATCATACTGGCATCCAAACATCTCTATCTCTCACACACACACACACACACACACACACACACACACACATAAACACCATACCACCATAACTGGTTTACCATGACGAGCACACACACTTTCCATACCCCTCTCCTGCAGGCTTATCCTAATACACCATGAAGCACATGCCAGCATACACAAATAGGTGCTCACATATTATCCTAAACACACACACACACACACACACACACACACACACACACATACATACAGCAAAATAAATCCACATCCAGACAAATGGAAGCTGTGTTCTTAAATGTGTGTGTGTGTGTGTGTGTGTGTGTGTGTGTGTGTATGTTCATGTGGCGTTTAACATATCTTAACATGCGTATTGATGAGGATTTATTCCTGCGTGGATGTATAGTCTGGTGTTGCTGTCATTAACAGGCTGAGGGAGTTCAAACCTTGCAGCTGATGACTCTCAAGTTTTCATCGGAAGTTATTTTGTTTTCTTTTTCACCAGCCAATGAGCAACAAGCGGATATCTTCAGTTCAGACAGAACCTGTTGTAGTGTTTGCTCGAGGCAGGTAAAGGCACACTTCGGACTACTATCGATGTGAAGTCATGTTTTAATGAGTGGCTGTCTATTTTGTTTGTGTGATGCACACGTGTAACCGTTGTGATGCATGTTACATACTGGCTAGTTAGACTGAAGTAATTTAAAGTATTTTTAAAAGTGGCCTTTACAAATTCGAGCTGTGGTGGTTAATCGATCAGCTGTCAATGAGTAAATGAATCGTCGCCTATTTTGATTATCAATTAATTGTCTCCATTTCTGCAGTTTTGCTGAAGATGACGTTCTCATTCTTAATTAACTTTCTCCACCGAGGAAAACAGCCTGAGAGCTGTCGCTATGAGAGAAACCATGCTGTTGAAATGAAGTATGTTTCAAATTGAGCTTCCTTTTTTAGAATCAGATTTCTATGGCGCTGTAGAATAGTGCCAGAAATCATAGTTGTAATGTGTTGTGCTGGTTTTTGTTTTGTGTGTGAAGTGGGTGGTGTTCTGCCAGTGGCCACACACACACACACACACACACACACACACACACACAGTTCAGTGATATGCTGACAGCAAAGAAAGATGTGGGTCAGTGGTGGGGGTCTTGTTGTTGTATTTGATTATGATGGGTGTGTGTGTGTGTGTGTGTGTGTGTGCCAGCAGCAGGGTGGTGCATGTTGACAGTGTGCCTGGTGGATTGCCAGTTTGAGAAAACTCCCCCCCCTCTAATCCTGTTAATGTCTCTGCCTGCCAGCTCTCTTCCTCCTTTTCCTCACTGTTTCCTTTTTCTATCTTTCTATTTTTAAACGTGACATTTTTCCCTTTTTTTCCGTCTCTCGTGCTGTTTTTCTCTGTGTCTGTTCACCATCCTGTCTACTATAACATCTGTGCTCTTTTCCCCTCCCTTTTTATTTGAAGCAATGCTCACACATTTGTGTTTTCACCGCTTTTTCCCGGTTTATTTACCCGTTTACTCATTTTCTGCTTTAATGGAAGTTTTTTGTGTCTTCAAGTGGAACAATCTGCATATTTACAGGTAGAATAACACCTTCATAGATTAGATTATTTAGAATGATTATGTTCTGTACAGAATCTGTAGTCTTATGCTGGAAGTGAATGTTCATCTGACATTAAAATGACTTTTTGTGTGTGTGTGTGTGTGTGTGTGTGTGTGTGTGTGTGTGTGTAGAAATCAATATTTATCTGTGTGAGTCCCCCATAATCATGACCACAACCCTCTAAATCTACCGTACTACTAATCCATGACTGTCTGCTGGTCACTGGGTCAGCCAAACGGAGAACACACACACACACACACACACACACACACAGCTTTTGTTTGTTTTGTTGTCCACATGATGGAATACAGATGATACAGACATGACATGCTGTAGAACAATATATAAACAGACAGTACAGGTTTTCATGAATCCACTCAGGTCTGAGGAACTGAGACTGGAACTGGGATGCGAGTCACCAGAGGGGATTATACTAAACATTCTCAGTATCAGATGTGATCATGGGGGATGTCTCACTCACTTCTCACCAAATCAGTGGCTGGTGTGGAATGTGATTAACAGATACGAAATTGGTTGCGAAATTATTTTCTGTCAGTTGTCAGTGTTTTATCGTTGGTTTTTCAATTCATCGGTTTGCCAAGTAATTTCTCCTTTATTCAGTACAAAATTACTTTATAAAATGAGTTACTATGACTTCACAAAGCTTGTAGGACATCATCATTGCTCTTATTTCCACCTCAGCTGCTTGTTAATGAATAGATGATCATTGTTCTGTCTTCTTGGTAGGTTTTCCACAGTTTCCTCTAAAGGTTTGAGTCATAAGAAATTAAACATGTCTGACATTATTGTAATGAGAACAATATACAGACATGAGATTATCCAACAACATAGTATGGATTCTCCCGCTGCCCACCTCAGAGCTGACTCCATCCAGCTGTGCCTTTTTTGGTGCATTTTTGGATTTGTAGTCTTTATTTACAGATGGACAGTGGAGGGGGGGATGAGAGGAAAAGAGGTACTGACAATGCAGTGAAGGTCTGCAAATCAAATGTTGAGTCTGTCAGTCTGTGCCCAAGAGAAGTTTCTGGAATAAAAATCTACTGAAAGCTTGTTTTGGGGTTCTGGGATTTAAAGTTGTGATTTGACATGTTTAAGAGTTTCTTTACTGTCATCAGCTTAGTGGGTTTTACTAATGAGTGTCTCTTTATATGTAACACAGGATGACACGGAAATGTCATGGAAAAGAACCATCAGGGATCATAGGAATATACAGAAAACACACAATAAAGATGTATGTGTGAAAACCCAGCTCTGTTAGTTTGTGGGGCACAGCTGGTGACCTTTCAGTGCTAATTAAATCACAACACACACACTGAGTGTACACCAGCTTCCTCTGAAGTTTTCGCCGCTGTGGCTGTTCTCCTGATTGACACCTCTGACCTTCAACCTGATGCTGAGAACACTCGCACATGCAAGCATACGCACACATATGATCTGTTTATAACGAGACAGGCTGAGTAGGTTAACGTCCATGTCATCGGTCTGAGTCAAATGACCCAAGTACCGGTCATTTCTTATCCAAATAATGGGACGTATCGTGATCTAGCACATTTCTGTTCATTCAGTATCTTACATGAGTGACCGCGTGAACAGGCCTGTTTCTTATTACATTTTGAATTATGCACTTTGATTGTGTTTCTCCTTTTAGAACTTATGAGAG